>NC_054537.1:94470489-94542989 GCF_017654505.1 Polyodon spathula
CCTTTTTTATAATATAAATGAAAAGGAAAAGGTTACAGAATATTGTACCTATTTTATTATTCACCTGCTCCCAGGTGAAGAGTTACAGCACACATTTGTAGAGAAATGACCTGTGCAAATACCTTCCAATGTCATGTTCCCAGATCCGTTCTGAAAGCGATTAAAAATGTAATCCAGGAAAAACTCAGCTTCCGGTAGCCCATGAACACGTATGCAGTCCCCCACGAGAACGTGGTAAATGACAGTCCCAAAGACATGAAGGCTGTCTGCAGATTGATTGCCAGGAGAAACTGTGCTTTCTTCAAGGATATGCTCTGCATCCACACAGGGCTGGGGATGCAAACATTACAGTAATGAGAGACAGGCACTGACATCCTGTACAGCACATTGATGATTACACTGATGCAGTTACTAATCCTGTACAGCACATTGATGATTACACTAATACAGTTACTGTAGATAGGCAAGGATAGTCTAAAGGTTTTCTGTGGGTATAATACTGTATATTCCAATACTGTTTGAAATATACAGTTTCCTGGGGGTGAATAAGTCAATTGTAACTGTATAAAAACTAGCAAGAATGTATTTGCAGTCAGGAGCAGTCCAGTTATCAATCTGAGTAATTTATGGCTTCTTTTATACAGCAGCAATTATTTTAATTCCTTTCTGAAAACCTGCCTTTGCCTTTGCACTTCCTTCAGGCCCATTGCATTCATTAAAACCCAGCCAATCAGAAACAAGGGCTCCTGACCTAGATTCTTGGATAGTGGTGTGACGTGTATGTACAGGAGCTTCATTTACTCAGAAATATATACTGTACTGTACTGTTCTGCAAATCATATAATAGGTCTATAAAAAATGTGTTAAATACCTCCCTGATTGTAAAATATGAACCCGAAATCAACACCTGTTTGATTGATGGGACACCAAGCTGATTATTTTAAGTGCAGTAGAGATCAAGGTCTTGCATGTGTATATATAGATATTGTGCAGTTACAGCACAACAGTGCTGGCCGATCCCCTACCTACCTGATCTTTGCCCGCTGCTAGGTTATGGCTCTGGATTTTATAGAGCAGATCATGCAGTTCACTCGGCCTCAGGTCAAAGCTGTGTCCCACACTGCTGTTTGCGCTGATGCTTTGAATGAAGTGATCTGTTCCCCTGGCCCATTGGTTTTCCATTATAGCAGCGCAAGCTTCTGAGGGATCATTCAGGTAATAAACTAAACCAGCAGCAACCTTGAAGAAGTCCTCTGAGTGAAAACCGCTGGCTGCACTGGAATTCTCTCTTGCAAGATGAAGCAGATCATTGGAAGAAAGACACTGTGGAAACAAAGGGTCATTGAACAAGGTGAATTCGAAGGTATCCACAACCACACGGAAAGATCGTGCGTTTAACCCAATCAGACCTCATGCTCACTAAATAATGGTATCTATTTACTTCCATTGCCGAAGGGCTGACTAGGTATGAAATGTATTATTATTATTATTATTATTATTATTAATATTATTATTATTATTATTATTATTATTATTTTTATTATTATTATTATTATTAACAGGAGTAACAGTAAAAACAGACATTAATTACACAACTGCAGTTAATATCAATTTCTGAAACAGATAGCTGAAGTTGCCAAAAGTTTTTTGTATAAATTAATTAAACACGACCGCCGTCCCTGCTCAGCGCTGCAGCTATGAGGCTGCTCTTTAAACACGACCGCCGTCCCTGCTCAGCGCTGCAGCTATGAGGCTGCTCTTTAAACACGACCGCCGTCCCTGCTCAGCGCTGCAGCTATGAGGCTGCTCTTTAAACACGACCGCCGTCCCTGCTCAGCGCTGCAGCTATGAGGCTGCTCTTTAAACACGACCGCCGTCCCTGCTCAGCGCTGCAGCTATGAGGCTGCTCTTTAAACACGACCGCCGTCCCTGCTCAGCGCTGCAGCTATGAGGCTGCTCTTTAAACACGACTGCACTGGTATGATGCTACTCTCTATCTCAGCTTCATGATAACATGCTGCTGACTTGCATCTTCCTGCCCTTTTAATAAAATAAGCTACAGAATTGTCTATGTTGGTTTTGTAAAGGCATTGCTAAATGAAGACAAGGTGAGTAAAGAACATGCATATTTCACAAAGTGAATCCTTTAAAGTTCCCAGTGTGTAATAAAATGAAGAATGCTTCCTGATACAACAAGCCCATACTCAGACATATAATCTCAAGGTCTTCCTCCCATGTGGCAATATAGTTGCAAACACATTTTTTGAGGGGGACTAAAAAAAAAAAAAAACTCTGGCATTCAGTCCTGGGACTCAGCGCTGCAATGATTCACTGTGCCACTTTGCTCAAAAGAGACAACTTCCCAACGTTTCGGCATATTTAACATGCCTTTGTCCAGGGAAAGTGTTTTTGAAAACAAACAGTGGATGTACATATAGGCTCTTGGTGGCATGGTAACTGCACTCACATATTTCTATTTAAATCTATTATTTACTAAGTAGTTAATCATGTAACAATCTACTACTCCTTTGTATTTAAACCTTCAAGCATCATGGTATTGAGTCTATTTATTCATGCATTTTCATTTATTCTTCTGTATTGTACGTTATCTAATTTATTTCTTCTAAAACCACAAATTGCAGATCATTCATGTTATATTTCTTTGTTGTAAAGTGTTGATCTATTGGTTAATTTGTCTTTTTCTCTTATGTTTAATAGGTGAGTCGTATTATTTTATATAATGCTGTCCCTCATATATACAGTGTTTAATTTTATTACATTTTTGACAAAATATACCATAAGCAAGGTGGCTGGTGTTGTAACTGTAAAATTACAAAAGTAGGAACATCTGTCATGTGAAATAGACCACATAAAACAACCTTCCTTATAAAGAACTCCCCTCCTCATTAAAGAACTACATCTTGGCTTGACAAGTACTTGAGATTGTCATCTTCTGGTAGAAAATGGACATTAGCAGCACCTCAGTGACCTGACACTGTCCTTGCAAACTAATGAGAGCAGCAACTCAGTGACCTACACTGTCCATGCAAACTAATGAGAGCAGCAACTCAGTGACCTACACTGTCCATGCAAACTAATGAGAGCAGCAACTCAGTGACCTACACTGTCCATGCAAACTAATGAGAGGAGCATCTCAGTGACCTACACTGTCCATGCAAACTAATGAGAGCAGCAACTCAGTGACCTACACTGTCCATGCAAACTAATGAGAGCAGCAACACAGTGACCTACACTGTCCATGCAAACTAATGAGAGCAGCATCTCAGTGACCTACACTGTCCATGCAAACTAATGAGAGCAGCATCTCAGTGACCTACACTGTCCATGCAAACTAATGAGAGCAGCAACTCAGTGACCTACACTGTCCATGCAAACTAATGAGAGCAGCATCTCAGTGACCTACACTGTCCATGCAAACTAATGAGAGCAGCACCTCAGTGACCTGACACTGTCCATGCAAACTAAGCTTTGGTTTAAGTTTTTGTACATAACTTTTTATTGTAAAATTTGTATATGGCACATGTATTACAGGGGTTGAAAATGTTTACTGTGCAGTGAGGCTGACAGGCAGCAAGTTCCAAAATAAACAACTCTCTAACAGAATGTTCCAAAGACAATCCGACCCGTACGCCCACGACTAAACCCAACAGTTCAATGATCTACTACTGTACATATAAAACAAAACTGCTCTGGACAAACAATAAGAACTAAATCATTCAGCAGGATATCCAAACGTTTCCTCATTGCAACACTCTGTACAAGAGGCTGCCAAGCACAGACATACAGCGAGAAACAAAATCAATACATTCTCTCCCACCAGGGGTGTCCAGTCTCGGTCCTGGAGGGCTATTCCACCCGAGGGTTAACAGGTGAAATGAGATCATGAACTGCTTCGGTGTCTGGATGGAGGTTTAATTGTTTCAATAAAACAATTCAGAAGAGGGTTGGAAACAAAGGCCAGGAGTGGAAAAGGTCAACTTTCACCACCCTTGTTTTTCTACTATTCCCGATAACAACTGATCCCTCTGGTATGGTATTTATCAAACCAATTACTGAATCAGTGTTGAATGCAACGTTACAGAACCACCCCAAAAAAAGCAATACCACTGGGTTATCATGACTATTCCAGAATATTACCCTGAATAAACATAAGCAGAACCATTAACAAAGAACTACAGGGGTGTCCAAAGTTAGTTGTTGTATTAGTGCTGTACAATATAATATGTGGGAGCAGGTTTCATAGGGAGGGGTTACCACTTTCTATGTGATATAAAAACACCAGCACACTGTCTGCAGTTCCTATTTAGCACACTAAAGAAGACACTAGCCGAAATGTCCACTTGACTTAGTTTCTTATTCTTACCTTAGCTAATATTTCACTACTGCATTAGAACAGAACCTAGTGCTACCACTACCCCTTGGTAACATATCCATTGCTTTGCCACTGCAGTGGCTCTGCATTACGAACGACAATTATTTCAGACTACCCAATCTATGCAGGTTAAATGTCATTTAATTGCTTTTTTTAATGTATTTTTTACAGACCCCCCCCCCCCCACACACACACACACACTATCTGATGGTGTTTGCAATACTTCCTCATGCCACTCAAATCAGGTGATAGTGTGACCTTTCAATTCTGCTAGCCCAAGCTACTCTTCATACTGTATATGGCGATTACAGAGCATAGCTGCAGCTGACAGAGTCGAAAGGCTACAAAGTCACTTGATCTGAATGGAGTGTGGAAAGCTGTTTGTCCCACCTCTTAGAATTCTCTAGACAAGCTCAAACATAATTTAAGAAACTCAGCAGAACCCAGAACCAAACAAACACTTTGCAAAAGCAAGGGGAATGAAAAAAAGCTATTACAAACACTATGCAATAGCAAGGGGAATGTAGAGCAGCTATTACAAACACTATGCAATAGCAAGGGGAATGTAGAGCAGCTATTACAAACACTATGCAATAGCAAGGGGAATGTAAAACAGCTATTACAAACACTATGCAATAGCAAGAGGAATGTAGAGCAGCTATTACAAACACTATGCAATAGCAAGGGGAATGTAGAGCAGCTATTACAAACACTATGCAATAGCAAGGGGAATGTAGAGCAGCTATTACAAACACTATGCAATAGCAAGGGGAATGTAGAGCAGCTATTACAAACACTATGCAATAGCAAGGGGAATGTAGAGCAGCTATTACAAACACTATGCAATAGCAAGGGGAATGTAGAGCAGCTATTACAAACACTATGCAATAGCAAGGGGAATGTAGAGCAGCTATTACAAACACTATGCAATAGCAAGGGGAATGTAGAGCAGCTATTACAAACACTATGCAATAGCAAGGGGAATGTAGAGCAGCTATTACAAACACTATGCAATAGCAAGGGGAATGTAGAGCAGCTATTACAAACACTATGCAATAGCAAGGGGAATGTAGAGCAGCTATTACAAACACTATGCAATAGCAAGGGGAATGTAGAGCAGCTATTACAAACACTATGCAATAGCAAGGGGAATGTAGAGCAGCTATTACAAACACTATGCAATAGCAAGGGGAATGTAGAGCAGCTATTACAAACACTATGCAATAGCAAGGGGAATGTAGAGCAGCTATTACAAACACTATGCAATAGCAAGGGGAATGTAGAGCAGCTATTACAATGACATTTGAAGCTGCTTACTCTTATTTAATGCAGCCAGTCTGTAACCTGTACATACCATGCACGGAAAAAAAAAGTCAAACTTACTAAATTATTTTTTTTTATTAACTCTACCATGCTATTTATTTATTTAGTCTTAACATGCAAAGGTTTATATAAAATCTTAACCAAATATTGAATGTACTGTACAAATATTGAATTAACTGTGCATGATAATGTGCTAAACAGAATAAATAAAGAGCACATTCCTTCGTGACTGGAGTTCAATTGTGAGTGCACAACTCAGCTCATTCAAAAAATGAGGCATGCGTTTCTGTATACCATCAGGATACCATGGAGCGAAATTTGCCATGACATTGCCACAAGAGCTTGTGAGATATATATTATTGCATGACCCATAAATTACTCTATTTATACCTTATAGGGGTTCCCAATGTAAAGTACGGTATTAAATAATATAACAGAATATACATACATACACTTATACATATATATATATATATATATATATATATATATATATATATATATATATATATATATATATTATATCAATAGATATATAACTATATAGTCTGATCAACTTGTTTGAGAACAAACTCCAAAGCCTGAGAAAATACAAAATCAAACAACATTAAGTTGCTCAATGAATGTATATATCTTTTTATATATTTATTTTACTTGTTAGATATTTATTTCTGAAATAAACCATTAAAAATACAGAATTGACACGTTCATGCCATATATGGCTTTTGAAGGTGATTAAGAAAGCAAGTCATGAATTGAACATGAATTGAACCATAAAAGACATTTAGTATAAAAAAATAACAATTTCTAAGTGGTTTTCTATCAGGCACATATGAAAGCGCTACATAAAAACGTTACTATAAAAAAAAAAAAAAAAAAAAAACATCTCTACCTGTATTGACGTATTTAATTAAAAAATTAAATACAGTAAAGGAAAACACACATACACAAACAAACACTTTTTTTTTTTTTTTCAGAGTGCACACGAACCCGACAGATCGCAGTGTTAGGCAATAAGTGCTTCGTTGCAGACGGACAAGTGGACCTCGACCCCTCTGCAGCTCTAGAAGGGACAATTAACAGCGAGAAAAAATCAAAGTTTACCTTTCCACACGACACACCGAGACAGTGCACACGCTTCTCCAAGATATTTAAAAAAGAGCCCACAGCACTGTCGCTCAGAAAGGACTCCCCTGGAGACAGCCAGGCCACCACCTTCTGAAAAAGCTCTTCTCTGGGGGCTAAAGCACTCCAGCATGAGGCAAAGCCCAGGCACAGTAAAACCACTTTCAGCAGCATTCTCAGCGAAGACCTGCGCTGTTACAGGGAAACTGAGCGAAAGATTATTATTATTTGTTTTGTTTTGTTAGTTTTTTTTATGAAGGGATACGTTTTGAAAGGAAAGTGTCTTCCTTTGGGGTTTCTGCTGAAAAGAGACCTAGCGACTTTTGAAATGGATTTTGTTCCTAAAGCTCATGATTGAGTATATCTAATCTACAGTCTTTCCAAGCTCTTTGATTGGTTCAGAACGGATTTATGCTTCTTCACCATTCCATAAAAACATGCAGGTCTGCAGCATTCCCTTTGATTGTGACACAGCAGGACCCTGCATCTTGCTATATAGCACACACACACACACACACACACACACACACACACACACACACACACACACACACACACACACACAAACACACACCCCTCCCCCTTTTAACTGCTATACAGTCCACAGCCCTACCCAGGTGTGGCCAGCAGGGTCACTGTAGATTTTATAATGTGGTGATGCTACTACACAGTAGGGTATATTTTTAAAGCAGTTATTCCACTCTTCTAAATTACTGTAACATCAGCAATGTGTCAGACAGAGGCCAGGCTATGCAGGGCTACAAATCAGAATACAGTATCTTGCTAGATTTCATATTCACTCATTTTCACTGTATGCCCTTCATGTAAAGGTGTTGATAGCCACAGATTGGTTTATTAGATCATTTTACAGAACTGCAGGAAGAACCCTGGAAGCAGACATGTGCACTGGAGAGCATTGTAAAGGACTGTTTGCTTAACATCGCAGGACGTAATAGATGTGCTAATGGCCCTATGGTCCATAACAAAGCCTGTTAAAAAGCACAATATGCATTTACATTTGAAAAAGGCTATTCCTGTCTTCATATTTACATACAGTACAGTAGGATTTTTGTGTGTTTAATTGTGTAACTTTAACCCTCCCCTCCTGACTCAGCTGTGCTGTTACTGACATTATTAGAGCAGGTACAGTACACAGAGCCCTATCTAAACAATAGCTCTGGATTTCTTGATATTTGAATACAAGCTTAGTTGAAACTTAAGTCTATACTGTAGGCCGATCAACTCAGCCCCCTTCTAGAATGACTTCATCATGTATTATTGAGTGCTTGCAGTTATGGAAACATTTAGCTTATTAACACTGGAAGCTTCAATTCTTTGAACGCTAATGAAGGATCTGACACACTGTTATAGTTCTTGATGTCTTTATACAAGAATGATTTCCATGTCATTCCCAGTGTGCTCCAGCTATTGTGATGAGGTTTGGACCTATTAACTCTGGCTCTGACATCACCACAGTGTGTCAAAGATTCAGAAACGTGTGGATTTCAACTCTGACATCACCACACAGTGTGTCAAAGATTCAGAAACGTGTAGATTTCAACTCTGACATCACCACACAATGTGTCAAAGATTCAGAAACGTGTAGATTTCAACTCTGACATCACCACACAGTGTGTCAAAGATTCAGAAACGTGTGGATTTCAACTCTGACATCACCACACAATGTGTCAAAGATTAAAAAATGCATGGATTTCAAGAATTGTGATGCTTCCTATCTGATATATTCCTGTCTGATTAGATACTGTAAATAATTACCAGTGAGTTGCCAGTTGTTATTACTGTAGCTTTTATGGGCATTTAGGCTGACTTTAACCCTTATCACATGACAGGTTGGCATGGATTTCACAGGTGAACTTGATAACCCAGGAAGGTTCCTGTAATCTGTTGCTTTAAGCCAGGTTTCTGTGACTTTGAGATTGAGACACATTCCCAGAACTCAGCTGAATAAGCAGTGAACAGACAGTGGACAAACAAGTGTGGAAGGTGTGGATAGTGGCGATGTTTTATAATGAAGCCAGCTACAGCACTATGCAGGGATTGCGAATATACATCTTCACTAAAGGGTCTGCGTTTCAGCTGTCAAGTGTAAATGAACATATCAGCAGAGTCAGGAACTAACTGCTTCAAATCTTTTGGAAGGGTAATGAAGATCAACTTGTCTGTCTAAAGGTGTTGCTCATTACAGCCTCAAGGCCATCCTGTTTAGCTTACAAAAAAAATGCTGGTAGCTTTTAATTTAAGGGGTAAGTAAGGTATATATATAATATATATATATATCATATTATAATATATATATATAATAGATATATATATATGATTATAATATATATATAATATATATAATGGGGTCTTTTTACACGTCATTACAGATTTATTACTGATAGATTTGATATAGCAAGAGCATCATCCACTTAAAACCTACAGCTATGGCCAAAAGTTTTGCATCACCTAGAATTTTAGGATTGAGATACAATTAAAAAAAAAAAAAATTGGATAATTTGCACCAGATCTCCAGAGTAATAATCATGCAATATACACACTACAGTGCTCTTGATATTTCTAGCAATCACACTTGGTAATGATTTCTGTTCAGTTTTCAAGCCTAAAATTTGATTTTTAGATGAATGCAGTTTTCATGGTTGTGCATTTAAATATGTTATAAACTGATGGTTCCATGATTTCACGTACATATTTTTGAAATACAATTATACAATTAAGTGGGTTGGTGATTCCCAGTCCTTACCTAAAATATACCTTTTCCGCTAACAGAATGCATTATGCTACATTAATTATTTTAATTAATTTCAATGTGAAACCACGGAGCCATCATCATTTATAACATATTTAAATGCACAATAATGCAAACTGCATTCACCTACCTGTAATTAGGCTACTTGAAAACGGAACAGAAATCGTTCTGCACGTACCTTACATATGGTTAAGCGGTGTTCTTTTTTCACAGCATATAGTGACAGTCCTAGCTGAACTGTTTAGCTGTCACTCGCTGAAGTTGATTTCATAGGAACAAAAAAAAATCTAGATTTCGGTTACTGACGCTTCATAGAACATTTTTTTTTTTTTTTTTTTAATCCCCTTAATATGATACTCGTCTATACCAAATATGTCATTTACATTGTTTTAATTGCAAGTTTAACGAAACATGTTAAACGTACATATACGGCACTAAAGACGCACACGCTACAGTTGCGCTCAAGGAGATCACCGGAGCGCCGTCTAAGAGTTAGCTGCAGAACGAAGGCTCTCACAGCGTAGCTCACGCATGGTAATGCTGCGTGCGCAACTCGTAATTTACGCAGTGTTTCACTGAACCGCAACACACACCTACCACGTGACCATACCCCACGACCCTAAGGTTTAGGGTTAGATTATTGTTGTGTATTTAAAGTTTTGGCCAATACCCCACTGAATACCCCACTGCTAAAGAGGGACGTCCTCACAGTAGCATATCGCCATTTCCAAAATCGAAGGTCAGCTGGGGACACGACCTGGAAGGGTAATGGTTGTCATTCTTTTCAGGGAACCAGGGTTATGGTAATAACCTAACGTTCCCTTTCAAGTGGAATGACAACCATTAACGAATGGGAATCTGTACCAAAGCTGTCTTGGCTCCAGATTACCGACAGTACAGCCCCAAAGCGATAGCCTCAGAGCCCTCATAACACCTAAGGGCAGGCCTCACTCGGTTTGCAACATCAAGGCGGTAAAAACATACAAAAGTCTGACTACCTGTCCATGTAGCAGCATTGCAAAGCTCATGCAAGAAGGCGCCATGAAAGAGAGCCCACGAAGTTGCTTGGACCCTGGTAGAATGGGTCGTAATGTCCTCCAGCATGGGGGAGTCTGTCTGTTCATACGCCAAGCGTATGGCATCGGACACCCGGTGCGCTAGACGTTGCTTCGACAGGACTTGACCTCTAGAGCGGGACCCAAAGCAGACAAACAGCTGGTTGGACTGTCTCCAGGACGTTGTCCTATCCAGATAACAGCGCAGAGCCCGGACCGGGCAAAGCGTGTGCTGTCTGCAATCCTCCTCTGACTCATGCGGGGGAGGTCTGAAAGCTTCCAAAACCACTGGTTGGTTAATATGGAATGAAGAGACCACCTTTGGCAAAAAGGCTGGATTAGTTCTTAATGTTACCTGTGAGTCATTATCAGTGAAAGCCATACATGTGTCATCGATAGACAGTGCATGAAGCTCACTTACTCTTCTGGCAGACTTACGTGGCTATTAAAAACACCACTTTAAGGGAAAGAGGGCGCAGCTCTGTTGAGGCCATGGGCTCAAATGGGGGACCAGTAAGGACCCCCAGCACCAGCTCCAGATCCCACTTAGGGACCATGCTTCTCATCGGAGGACGGAGCCTCCAGGCCCCTTTAAGAAATTGCACTGCCAGGAAGTGTGCCCCAGCAGGCACAGAGTTAATTTTACTGTTGCTCACCGATATTGCTGCCAAGCAGACCTTCAGAGTAGATGCAGATTTTCCAGCATGAAACAGGTGTTGTAAGAAGGTTACAATTACCTCAATAGGGCAGGTCACAGAGTCGTGACCCCCAGCAATGCACCAGTTTTGGAAAAATGAGGGAATGCATACAAGAGCCCCTGTGGCCAGGAGTGAGCTAGTGCATCTTCTACCAGGGGGCCTCCGTCTCTCTCCCTAGAGAACCATAGAGGGCAATGAGTGGACTCGGCTGTGGCGAAGAGGTTGACTTGTGCAGTACGAAACCTCTCCCAAATTTGTTTCACCACCTGAGGGTGCAGTCTCCACTCCAGCTGTCTGGAGTTCCTCTGGACAGGAGGTCTGCTGCTCTGTTGTCCACACCAGGGAAGTGAACTGCCCTGATGGAACGTAAGTTTCTGTAAGTCCAAGACAGGAGTCTGTGCACCATGGTGAAGGCCAGGTGAGCGCAGGCCGCTTTGGTGGTTTATGTATGCTACCACTGTCCTGTTGTCCGTCTGGACTAGCACGTGTTTGTGCGCTAACTGCTTGCAAAAATGAGAAAGCGCCAGGGCTACTGCTTGCAGTTCTTAGGCATTTATATGCACTTGCTGCCAAAGTCACTTCCACTGACGTCGTATTCCCCTCCCATTCCAGACCGCTCCCCAGCCCAGGTTGGAGGCATCCATAGTGACAACTTCTCTTCTGTGACGGGAGATCTGAAGTGCAGATTGCAGGGGCGGAGCCACCACTCCAATGTCTTCTGACATTGTCTGGACACTCGCACCAGCTGGTGTCGATCGCGGACCAGGTGCACCTTGAGCGTATTCACCCATGCTTGAAGCAGACGCATTCTCAGCTGCCCTAGGGAAAGGATTTTCGAGGCAGCTGCCATCAGCCCCAACAAACTTTGAAACATTCTGACCTGTAGAAGAGCATCCTCTCTGAATCCTGTCTTCCGACAGTGAGGCAAGCATGCTCACAGAGTTCAGTTTGATCCCCAGGAACACTGTGGACTGAGACGGTACGAAGTTGCTTTTCTGTTGGTGTATGGAGATCGTTAACTTTGTCACATGATCTTTGACCTGTCTGTTGTGCGACTCGGCACGTACTTTGGAACTCGCGAAAACTAGCCAATCGTCCATGTAGTTCAAGATCCGAATACCCTGCAGCCTGAGTGGAGCCAGTGCTGCATCCATGCACTTGGAAAATGTGTGGGGTGCCAGAGAGAGGCCAAACAGAATTCTATGCGTTGCCTTGAAAGGTGAAGCATTTATATTTTCTGTGCACAGGACAGATCGGGACATGGAAGTAGGCGTCTTGCAGGTCGATCAATGTGAACCAGTCGCCTGGCTGGACTTGACTGGAGGATATGCTGTGTGGTCAAGATGTTGAACTACCTTTTTTTGAGGAACTGTCACAGAGACGGCCGAAGTGGGCGGTGTCAGAACCAGGAAAGAATGAAATACACAGACAGGACGGATGAAATGAAATGATGGTGGTGCTTTCTTGTGCCGGTTTATTGTAAAATAAAACAGTTGAACCAACAGAAACAATAGGACATGGCACTCTATGCCAAAGTAAACAGACAAACAAACACGGTGAGTTAAATAAACAAGTATCGTGCTGGTCCCACCAGCACGCAATAGCAATTGAAATTCAAACTCTCCTACTCTCTCTCCCGTTCTCCACTCACCGAACACTCCACCGTGAGTGGGTGAAAACATGTTGTTTTTATGCAGCTGTTCTAAGACCCAACTGCTAATCAATCATTCATTTGGAGTCTCAGTACAACTGCACGTGAATTAATAAAGTACAATTCCCCGTGCTCACATATTACATTTTACTTGCATGTGAAGTGCTGTGCAATCCTCGTGCCTAAATACAAATATACATTTTAAACACTCGTGTCACACAGACCTGTTTATATCCCGTGTACCAATACACCAACATTAAACACACAATATATAACAGAAAATACACACAGGGGCGGGCACTTCGTCACAGGAACATATTGAGGACTCTAAGGTCCAGAATAGGCTGGAAACCATCGTCCCTCTTGAAGTACCTGGAGTAGAACCCGCTGAGGGCATCACTTGGGTTTACCAAGCGCACATCATGCTTCTGTTGAAGATTGGTGATCTCCTGTTGAAGAAGAATCCCGCACGCTGGTTCGACGGTGGTGAGGAGCACATCCTTGAAGGGTGGCGGGCCTAAGCGGAATTGTAGAGTGTAACCATGTCTCATAGTCAATAGCATCCAGCAGTCCTGGGTGCAGCCTTGCCATGGGTCGTGTCCAGTGGTCAGTCCGGTTGTGAGGAGGGAAGGTGGCAGCTGGAGCCCCTCAGGGTCGGTCTCCCTTGGGCTTGGGAGGGGGCACATCTTTTTTAGGCCCTGGCCTCGGTCTCCAGCCGGAGAAGGCTGGCTGAGAAGGCCACCTAGGGCGCTGGCAATAGGCAGGAAGGCAAGAAAACTTTGAATCGACCTCCGTGGCCTTGTGGGACCTTTCAAGGCTCACATCAACAGTCGCTCCAAATGTCTGCCCCAGTGTTATAGGGGAATCCAGCAATGCACCCTTCTCTATCTCCACCACCTTGGCTTGGTTCAGCCAAAGATGTTGGCAAGCAGCCACCAGCACTGCCAGAGACCTTCCTGATGCCTGAACTAGCTCCCCCATCAGGTCAGTCATCGCTCCCATCACCACCTGAAGCTCCCCCGCGTCTGTCTCCATTGCCCGCTCCTGAAGTCTTGCCACCAGCTGTGACTGATAGAACACCAAGATGGACATGGCGTTCGCTGCTCTCGCCGACAACGCCGATGAAGCATATGCTTTAGCATTGCATCGGTCATCCTGCATGGCTTGGATGGGCAGGTAGGGTCTTTATCCTCTCTGGTGAAGGTGGACCCTTGCACCAGCACAGTGACCGTGTCTCTGATGGGAGGGAATGTGTCCAGGCCAGCTTCTTGGGTTCCAGCAGTGTGCAGCAGGGACTCTGCTGTTCTGGAGCTAGAGGGAGCAGACGCCAGGTGGTTCCAGGAAGAGTGAACCAGCTCCAAAAAGTCTTCACAAAGAGGAAGGGCATGTTGTGGGTGCCCTTTTTGTTTTAAGAACATATTCCCCTTTCCTTCCTGTTCTGTAGGCCAGCCCAGAGTCTACCGAAATGAGACTAAGGCAACTAGCAATCTCAAAAACACTCGTAATAGTCATGTGCAGGTAAAACAACATACAAATGAGCCAATTTCCAGCACAAAGAGATCACAAGGCAATCAAGGTGTTGTCTTAGTGAGGTGAGAGAGAAAATGGCAATATGCTACTGTGAGGATGTCCCTCTTCAGTAGGAGGTGGGAGGGACTTCCCGCTCATAGCAGGGCCCTGATAGGACAGCTTTATATATATGGCTCAGTGATTGATGGGTCAGAGAGGCTCTTCCCATTCATTAATGGTTGTCATTCAACTTGAAAGGGGAGCCTTCGTTTTGCAGCAATACCCCTCTTGCAGGGTTTTTAGTCTTTTATTCACACATACAATGTGCCTATTTGGCCAGTAGGGGTCATTCTTTCAATGCTCTGGTTGCATAACATAACATACATAACATCTGGACGATACTGTTTTTGATTGGCCGGCTTGTTTGTTTTGGCCACCAGGGCCACGTGGCTGCAACCCTTTAATTGGATTGTTTACAGCACGTGGATATGTTCATATAATGTACAGATCAGTACTAAACATTTTTAATAAGATAGTGGAAATCATTTAGTAACTAATCTATGTCAAAGGAAATATTAAAGGAAGGTTGGTGTTTCCAATGGTTTTCAATTAAAACACGACATTAGGTCATCCAGACTCAAACAGTCTGGTCAAGGTCAAACCCGGACAGTTGGCAACCTTACGTAGCTTCAAAACTCATGTACTCAGATATTAATAGCTCTGTTTCCCTGAGTTCAGGAACCTCCCCATTTGAAATTCCAAGAGCACTAAGACAAGGTTGCCCAATCTCCCCTCTCTTATTCATAGTGGCTGCTGAGTTATTGGCAATTCTAATTAAAACTCCCCGGCTATATGTGGGCTAAATGTTTTGGGCAAATATTTATTAATAGGCAGTTTGCAGATGACACAGCAATTTCTCTTAAAAACGACCCTCAGGTGTCTTTGATAAGATGATGTGTTCTCTAAGGCTTCAGGTTTGTGTCTTAAAAAAAATGTGAATTTATGTCTATTCAGAAATGTGAGATAGGCAATATAGACTCTATTCCAATCAACAACGAAATTCAGTATCTAGGAATTACCACTACTAAAAACTCAAAAACTGAGAATTGTTGAATATCAAAAATAGACTGGAAAAAGTTAAATTAGCATTCAACTTTTGGTTACAGAGAGATTTATCCATCTTTAGACTATTTTCTGTTATCAAAAACAGAGGGGATAGCTAGATAAATATATCCAAAATATTAGCACCACAAGCACCACACGCGCAGGCTACAATTACACATAGACACAGAGACAGTTACCCAGCAACTACAGGGAATACACAGGGGAGGAGGAACACAGTACAACGGGAATTATAGTACACAAGACACAGTGGAGACGCAGGATTACAGTACACGAGACACAGTGGAGACTCAGGATTACAGTACACGAGACACAGTGGAGACACAGGATTACAGTGCACGAGACACAGTGGAGACGCAGGATTACAGTACACGAGACACAATGGAGACACAGGATTACAGTACACGAGACACAGTGGAGACGCAGGATTACAGTACACGAGACACAGTGGAGATGCAGGACTACAGTACACAAGACACAGTGGAGACGCAGGATTACAGTACACAAGACACAGTGGAGAAGCAGGATTACAGTACACAAGACACAGTGGAGAAGCAGGATTACAGTACACAAGACACAGTGGAGACACAGGATTACAATACACGAGACACAGGATTGCAGTACACAAGACACAGGATTGCAGTACACAAGACATAGTGGCGACACAGGATTACAGTACACAAGACACAGTGGAGACACAGGATTACAGTACAAAAATACAGTTACATAAATGCATGGATTGTTACAGTATTTCAGTGCAAATTGTGATAGTGGTATTTTGTTTATTGTAAATCTTATTATTTTGTTAGCAATGTCTTGTATTCACACATGTAAATGAGAAGGAATGAAACCTTCAGTCATAGGTCTTATGCACGAGATTGAAATTTATGTAAAATCTATATAATTGGTTAATTCTAAATTAGCATGTATATCTTATGATTTATTAACCAAATACCTTATTGTTTAATGTGTGATTCAGTTTTAAATTTCTTCCTATTATTCTTTTCCCAACATGTCTTTAACATCATTTGAATGTGTTGTATGAACCCCTGGTATCGCTGTTTGTTGTGCATGTTATTTTTCAAATGTTATTTTCAATAAAAAATTATAAACAAAAGTAAAATAAAATAAAATAAATCCTACATTGGTTCACTTTAATGTGCAAGCCGTTTTTACATGTTTAAATCAGGTATGTTATCAACTGTAGTATGTGTAAGGTGTGTTCTCTTTTTTCTGCTAGTGTGTTCTAAGTGATATTGCGCACATACTAACTGACCGATCAACCGAACACCACACTTTTACACGGACGTATGCAATCTTGAGGCAGATTGTAAGTATGGGCAATTATACTAAGAACAATTTAGTTTTAAACAAAGCAAAGTTTTTTTTTTCAAGCAAAAGGAGGCTGAATGACTGAGCAAGCTACATGACTAAAATAAGCACTACGTTAACCCAGGTTTTCATGGACGTTTAAGTCTGTATTTTTGTTACAGTTACAATTTCAATGCAACTTAAATGTAGCCTTTTTCCATGTATATTACCGAAATACTTTAGAACCATAACAATATGATTATTACATTACTGTGCTGTATCTTTGTATTATTCTCCAGATTGAGGGTGTACATAGCAGACGTACACATTTATTAAAACCATTGAAAACTTATTTTCAGAGTTATTGACATTTCAGCATTACAAACAACCTGCATTCCCAAGGTGTTGGAAACTGAGTTTCTACTGTATCTTCAAGTCTGTCTTTGTGTAGTAAAGCCACCATTTAACACTAGAGGGAGCTGTAGCTCTTATAAAAGCTGACCCCTTTTTAATGGTCGATATTCACTGTCCACATTTGAGTGGTGACTGCTGCAGTAGCTAATTGGCTGCCACTGTGCTTGAACATTAGACCTGCTGTGATAATGATTACGATTAACTGCACAAAGAAAGACATCCACAGATATATCCAACACACACACACACACACACACACACACACAAAAAACAACCTTTTAATTGAGATGATTTAAAATTAAAACACAATAAAGACATATCATAGGAAAATCATAGCCAGAAAAAAAAATTACAAGAGCAGTTGTCTTGAAATAAGCTACCAAGTCCGAACCAACATATGTTTAAAACAATATATAAAATTCTTACATTTCTACTCAGGGCCTCAAATGCACCTGTGGTTACAGTATGTCTGGGAGAAAAGGGCAGGCCCAGAAACTAGCTGGCAAGAAGGTTGAAGACCACACTGACCGGACTGAGTAATATATAGCTGAACCATAGAGAGAGAAGTTGTCAAAGCTGTCATTAAAAACAGAATTTAAGACAAAAAAATAGGGTGTGGAGAATGTCTGAGCAACAGCTTGCTTTCCATTTTAAATCAATGGAAGAAACAGAGGAAATGAAAACCTGTTTTGACAGACAAATGGACACTTACAGGAGAGTAAGGTTAAAAGGCAGGTGACTGAGCACTGAGAGAGGAGCGTGCTGCACAGCAAAGAGGAGCGGACAGCACAGCAAAGAGGAGCGGACTGCACAGCAAAGAGGAGCGGGCTGCACAGCAAAGAGGAGCGAGCTGCATAGCAAAGAGGAGCGGGCTGCACAGCAAAGAGGAGCGGACTGCACAGCAAAGAGGAGCGAGCTGCATAGCAAAGAGGAGCAGACTGCACAGCAAAGAGGACCGGGCTGCACAGCAAAACCATCTTAAGTTTAAGTGAAAACTTACCATATAGGTTCCTCTACAGTGGGGTACTTCCTCAAATACACAGAACATGATTCATTTGTTTAGCACAAAAAAATTAAGAAGTTCACCAAAACGTTGAGTAAGCAATAAACAAATGGATTGATTAATTAATACAAATATCTAAATATTAAATGTCAGAAATGATCACTTATGAACGTATGAAAGTTGACCATGATGATGCATTTGAAGTGGAAGTTAAATGATAAGCGTCTGGGTAAAGTTGTACAACATTCTGAATCAAGCATGCAGGGTCCATGAAGGGTTAAACAAATATCATGAAGCACCCGGGCTTACTGCAGCTGCCATGCCTGCTGTTATCAACAGAGAGATGCTTTTCCTCTCTAGACACGGAACTGAGTGGGGTGTGAGAACCTGTATGACCTTGGCTGGAACACTAAAGCCCTCAAAAACAAGGTTTAGCGCCACCAACACATGTTTAGGTAAAATATATAAGACAGGCACTTGAGAGTGTGAGTGAGAAATGCTACCTGAATCCTTTCCTGATGGCAGACTCTCTTCATACCGAAGCTTCCTCCCAGAGCATTAGGGAACTGGTCATTATTTGATTGGTGTTCATAATTAGGTGCCACATTTTTAAGCAATATGTATTTAACTGTAAATATTGGAATCAATACATGGAAACCTATTGACATAGCAATTGGTATTGTGCGCACTTATTTGCAGAATCAAATTAATTTGCTTACAAGCACGTAAATAGTGTTTTGATGCATCATTTATTACCACTAAGGATTTCCTTCAGTATAGTCAGGTCTAGCTTCTGTCCGAAGGACCTTGGATGGTAATAATTGGTATTTCATTGGCTTCATCAGGTTCTGTCAACTGAAATCTATTAAAAATGATTAGTGTCAATTTGTAGCCAATTGATATTGTGTTTTACTCTAGGGGGCCCTTGAGTGTTAATATACCTGATGACACTAATGCTTCCTGCATGGTGGCCCAGCATTCTCTTTAGTGCATCTCTATTGCTGTGAATTGCCAGCTATTGCTGTAAAAAGTCCAAGTATAACACTTAAAATAAAGTGCTTAGGGTATTAGTGCAGATAGGGTATAGGAAGCCCAGATCCGCTGCAGCACTGGATGAACAGTATAGATGATGATCCTTACCCTTTACGCTTCCTGGATATACTGTTTCTAATTTGTACTAATGTTAATTAATTCATGTATCTTTTTGAGTTCTCCTTAAAGATGAGGGGCAGTGGCACTAGCTGCATTCTGGGATGCTGCTGGAAGGCACTATACAAGCTTTCCTTTACAGTTCTGTCACAGTGAGTCCTAATCATGGTTCTCATTAATCTGTCTACATAGTTTATAAATTTTAAATGATGCCCATCATTAATGAAAACAAATCAGAACCAGCTATATAGAAAAGTACATCCATTCGCTAACAGTTGCAAATTTATAACTAGCTGGATTCTCTGTTGTAGCACTCAACAGAAGACATGGGCTTGCAGCTCAGCAGCACAGACCCTTATAATAAAACATTGTATAATATTGCAATCCACCAAACAGCACAAAAACACAGGATGTCCCACATAGTTAAGAAGTCTGATTAATGAAACACAAACTTGATAGGAAAATTACATTTCAGAATAATCAAACATAGTGAATCTCCAAGATCAAACCATGAAGTGGATATAGTGTACCAGGCTTTTAATAATATTATTTCAGGTGCATTTAATTACAGTACAGTGTAAAAAATCCCAAGTGAAATATTTGCAGGTATTTAACTAATGACCTAAGTGAAATCATGAAATTACATGTGAGCTCTCGTTAATGAGAACAAATGGGAATGTGATTCTTTTGTTAAGTGATATAATTAGCTAGTATGAAGTGCAGAAATGATCAGGCCTCTAGGACCCAGCATGGACGGTGAAGTGTCGAATGGGAACATTCTTTGTGTCTCCTGACCTGGAGATGGTGCAGACTAGATCCACCCCCCATCCCCCCCCCCCCACCCCCCCCCCCCACCCTCCCCACCAAGATAGTTCGACAGCGATCACAAATGAAGCATTAAATTAAGAAACAGATAGCGTAGTCTCTCCGGGGGATTCTCACACAAAGGGAGCGAACGGCTGTGGCCAGGGGAATCATTAGCTTCAGAGAGTCAGTTTCCACTTTCCCATTTCATAAGGCAATTAGAGGCTTACACTTTCCACAGCCATGATATACTGATTGAAGAAACAGAAGCTCTCTCTTATTCACTTAGACTTCCTCATAGCTCAGTCACATTTAACAGGAACAATGAAGTATGAGATGCCAGTTCCAACTTCCAGGTACCTGGTCCAGTCAAAACAAGGGAAGGACGTATACTGTAGTAATCTCGGGATATTTGTATGTATTTTTTTCTCACCCAAGAAAAAATAGCTCTTGCTTTTAATTAGCTAAATTGGACAAGTTGTTTGATGAAATAAATAACCAGGATTGTGTCAGGAAGAGAGAACAGAAAGAGAATTCATACACAAAAAACAAAAACAGTCATGCTGAGTTTGACATTAAATGACTAAAAATAAAACACTGTTCCTTGTTTGGAAAACCTGTTACAGTAATCTTTCTAGAGGTCTATCAGACACAGGTCACGGTTTAATTCACTTTTATTGTTAGAAAAATAGTTTTGTTTTTTAACCTTTGTTAAAAAACAATACACAAAAGAAAACATTTTCCATTGACTACTTGAAGAAGTCTGATGATTTATTCAACCACATTTTATGGTCAGATAAACCTAAAATATAACATTTTTCACCAAGAAAGTAAGAATATGTTTGGAGGAAGGGAGAAGAAGAGTTTAAAGAAAAGTTAATCATTCCCAGTGTTAAACATGGTGGAGGTTGTGTGATGGTATGGGCTTGTTTTTCTTCCACAGGCACTGGACACCTTTGCATTGTAGGAGGATCAATGAATGCTGCAAAATATCTAGACATTTTGTTATCCAGTGCTAGAAGGTTTATTGGACGGTATTCCAACAGGATAATGACCCTAAGCATTCTGCAAAGTCTACAAAGGAATTTCTGAAAAAAGAAAGATTCATTATTATTGATTATTGATTGGCTATCTCAGTCCCCAGACTTGAATCAGACTTGAGAGAGCGCGAGAGAGAGAAAAGGAGAAAATAAAAAGTAAACTAACAATTGCTATCTGTGCTGACCTAGATCAGCACGATACTTGTTGTTTGTTTAGTGTTTGTCCACTGTCTGTTTACTCTGTCTCTTTATTTTGGCCAAAGTGCCGTAAGTTTTGTGTTTTTATAAACCTTTCATTTTATTTGTGTTAATAAAGCACTGAGCGCCGCAGCGTCTCACTTTAGCCTGCAATTGCTGTGTGTTTTGGTTTCATTTCCTGGCCTGACATCATCCTACAGACAACTTGTTCACAGGTGCCCAAATGCTTTTGTCAACGTAAGAAATTAGCTGTTGCATGTTATTTTTCATTGTATGCATGCTATGTAATAATTTGTTGTTTTATTATAAAACTGAATCTCTACTTTAATTTATATCTTTCAATAGAACAATTAGAAGTTATAGAAATTACTTTCTTTGTGTTTTTTCTCATTTTTAAAAAACTGCTCAAATACTTTTGTCTGCAATTGTATTGAGAGGAACGGTTGTTCAGTTATCAACGAGAACTGCTAGACTCTATATACAGCATGGATAGTTCACGTGTTTTCAGGGTATTGACGCAGCCAAGGTAGATCAGCCAAAAACACCATTTCACTTTTAATTTGTACTTCCCAACACTCAGATGAAATGTAGAGAAGTCAATACCTGTCATACAGTAAGAGAAATAAGTCACCAAAGTAAGGTAAAATTGTCCTTCAACTTCGTTTTCTTTTTCAAAAGAATTTGTTTAATGAAAGTGTCATTCATATCAACTACATTTTTCACATAAAAAAAAAAGTTTGTTACACATAAATAAAATACATTTAATTTTGTTTTTAAGTTTGTAATATTTGCAGTGGTTTCTTGACAATTGGCTTGGGTTTTTGATATCTATAGTTTTAAAAACCTGATAGTCCATATCGCTGAGTGGTTCCTGAACCTTTTAACAAACACACAAAGAAAGCTGTGATTAAACAGAGTAGCACATATGAGTTCATAACAGACTTGAGTATGTACTATAGTGTGTAACTACCAAGCAAGGGATCATTCTTTCAATGTCTGATCTTGGGGAGTCTGAAATCGCAACAGCAGAGCCTCGGATATGCTTCGCTAGATTGCTGCTTAGCTCCGATAGTTTAATAAACAGTGAACTGTGTTCATAGTCAGAGGCCTCCTTTATTGTTCTATAGTAGGGACAGAAAATAATCCTAAAAAAAATGTTATTGGATTTGGATCCTACTAATAATTATGAGTGTTTAAATAATTATTATTCTTTAAATTGTTTTCGTTGTATTGAGTAGAATGCAATGCAATAAAAAGTAACATTTGAAATGACAGTCATAAACTCGATTCAGCTAAATCGTTGTTTTGTTTGTATGTATGCATGTATGTATGTACGCATTGTGAACGGGATAGCTTGTGGGTGATGTCAGATCAGGAGATGAAGGACACAGTTTGGTGAGTGAAGGAGCTGCTGCGCAGATTTATTAAATAAACAAATGAAAGGTTTGAACATAAAACAAAAAACTGAACAAAGAAAACGGAACGAGGGACAAAAATAGACAAACAAACAAAACACGGCAAACACTAAACAAATGAAAATAGTGCTGAGGTATGTCAGCTCAAGTAACAATTGTTTTACTTTGCGCTCTTACTGTCTCACTCTCTCGTTCCACCTCTGAACACCCAACCCGATTCGTGTCTCTTTCTATACAGCAGTGCCAGGAATCAATTGTTAATCGTTCAATCTGGCCCCGGCACAGTCTGAATGTGAACTAATTGTGCCATTACCAGTGCCCAAATACAAATATACATTTTAAATCATCCTTGCTACATAACCCACACTATACACCATGCAACAACATATACACACATACTATAACACACCAAATAAAATATAAAATACACACAGGGGCGGGGGTACCCCACCACAATATGTATGTATGTATGTATGTATGTTTGTATGTATGTATGTATTTATGCATGTATGCATGCATGTATGTATGTATGTACCTGTATGTATGGATGTATGGATGGATGGATGGATGGATGGATGGATGGATGTTCCACCCAATTAAATTTAATGCGAATTAAATAAGAACAACAAGAAGTAATACATATTATACATATTCTATTGAGTTTTTATTATGATTTTTTTCTCTATTGCAACTGCATCACTGGCTTTGTGGTGTAGGAGCAGATCAAGTCAACTCATCTATAGGTCCTTTTAGGAAGGAGGAATTTCTATACAAATGTAATCCAGGAAAGATTTTCAATATTGTTTATAATGTGAATGTTTTTGGTACTCCAATAGGGATGATAGTTCAGATTTGATAGTTCAACAGAATAATCAAGAATGTAGATAATACAACTTTCCAACATATTTTTGCATATCAAAGTCCAGTTTTCAGATATGACTGTGAGTCAAATGGTTAAAGTATCCTAGATTATTATTTTTCTTTGTAGTAGTAGTAGTATAATTTACAGGACACCGGTGTCAAAAGGTAACTACACAGGGCACGCTCGCTGGTTGTCCTGGAGACACTGGCTTCCTCCTGGGAGCGGAGTTAGATAAGAGCTCTCCTTTAGGTGCTGTGGGATCTTTATTTAACATCTGTAGAGGAGGAGGTAGGAGCATAGCTCTTGGACTGGGCTCTGTTCTCTTTTAAAGGGCTTAAAACTGGAACTGGAACCTTCAGGCAAAGGGAGTTCACTGCCTGCCGAGAGGTATGGTCATGACTTCCATCACTGTGAAGAAGAAACTCCAGCTTTTACAGTGTGTGTCTTTAATCCATGTTACAGCTGCAGGGTCACATAGCAATTCAGCAGAGGAGCAGTGTTGTCATGTTTAGGTTCTGTCAGCTCCCACTGTGCAACAGCACACCCTCTTAAACTTTACTTACTTCACTGTCTCCTGTGCTCAGTCTGTTTTTGTGACAAATATACATCATGAAACCCAGCCATTTTATTGTTAAGAGGTTTTTTTGAAAAAAGTATTGTGAATAGGTCCCTATTCTTAAGCACTGGCTATACCCTGATTGCTGTACAGTACTCCAGCTGTGTTCAAACATACCACAGCTAGTTAAAAGGGGAAAAGGACATCATAATAATCTCTGGGTTCCTCTTTCTCAGAGCTTCTGGCAAGAAAGCTAAAATAAGAGAGAGAAGCAAGTGTGTTGCATCAGCCTGTTGATTGCATACTGTAACTGTTTGAATGCATGCCATCTTTCTTCTTTCTGTTTTTGTTTTTTGAACAAATCAGCTGTTGGTTGTGTGTATGGGGTGGGAGAGAAGGGATTGAGACGGTAATTAAGTTAATTAACAGCAGCGCAGTCTGACATGACAGTGGCAAGTAGAGGGGCGGTGCTGACGTGAGGGGGGGGGTGACACAATTGGAGCAATGTACCGCCAGCTGGGAGGACAGCGAGGCGAATGAAATCTCCTATCCCACGCCTCGGCTGCAATCGGGGTAATGAGATTGTGGGGTTGCCACTCAGCTACAGCACACATAGTGACTTAGATTCCTATCAATAGTCAACCCCCCCAAGTGAAGCTCAGTCACCCAGATGGGATTTGATGGACCCTCAGTGTATTGTATTCCTGCATATATTGCATGTATTCCAGCGCACGTGCGAGTGTGTGCATGCATGTCTGTGTTTGCTTATCCCTGTGTATGCAAATCAGACAGGTCCATGCCGAACACAATCTGCTGTTCTGTCACAGCAGGGCCAAGCTGATTGAAAGCAGCAATTGGGAGGCAAGGATACTATCTCACAGCCCCTGCACTGGGCTCCTTTTAATTCTCAAAACCAATCTAATCTGGATTTGCACCTTTACTGTACAGGGTCCTTGAGAAACTTGCAATTGTTTTTTTTTACTGGTAATGGTCACAGGAGTGTTAACTGAGTAAGTTATAGAGAAAGGGCAATGTGCACTTTAAGAATTATGCAACAATGTTATGTATTTAATCAATCAGAACAAGCTGGAGTGTAAATGCGCAGTGTAAAAATGCCATTCTGGTAAGGCGTGTCAGACTAGAAGACATTGAATCTGACAGGAATTTTGCAGTTCATTTTTTCCAGCCTAATTTTCCAAAGTTAGTAAAACATGATTGAAAACATTCACATCTGTCTAGCTTCAGCGGTTATTGAATTATACCCCCTTAATTTATTCTTCTTCTTATTATTTTTTTGTAATAAAAACGGTTTCATTCGCTCTTAGCTTATTAGGACAACAGGTACCCAAACTGAAATGACAATGGTTAATTGGACAGATGGCATCTTAATAGGAATTCATTCTAATTGGTTAATGAATTACACGTGTAATGGATTAATTGGTCAGATCATGTGTTGTTTGGCCCAGGTAATTGGTTTACTTTATTGGAATTTGACTAATCCAATGTGACTCAATCTCCAGTTTACAGAAGTTGTTGTCTCCTTTTCTTGTAGAAATGAGTACAGCTGTAAACAGTGCAATACGTTAGCCTGCCTCTCCAAATGATTGTACCCATGCTCTGAGTGTCTTCACTGAAAACAAAACTACACTTATGTTCTTTACTGGATATTCCAAAGGACTGTGATTGCAATTTCAGCCCACAGCAGTCATGAACACCAATACTTTGAGATGAACCCCATTGTTTCATCTTCCTTCTCATCCCACACTATAGATACAGCACACCCTGATGAGATGAAAGTCATGTTTATTGTAGCCACGTAATCACCATGGCAACAGATATCTATGTACAGGTATCTGTGTTAACACTGATAAAAGGCTCACTTGTTTCAGAACACCTCTGAGGAGACTGTGATATAATAACTCTTACAGCAACCTGTGAATTTACTTCACATACTCTGACAGGTCAGCTAAGTTCATTGTAACTGTTATGATTGTTAAATAGGCACCACTTTACAAATATTTCATAATACTATAATATACTATCCAAAAAAACAACCTGTCAGGGATATACATATCCTCTTATCTGTTAAATGTGTGTTCAATGAACCTGGCATTGGAATTGTCTGGCTCTTTATGGGGCTTTAATTAACCAGAAATAAACACATTCCTATATATAACTAAACACTACTTAAATCACTTCATTTAAATTGCTATGCAATGCATTGTGTTGGAGCCTGAAAACAACCCTCTGGGAAAGGAAAACTAGAATACCTTTTACAATTTCCTTACTATGGTAGTGTATTAGAAATTGATAGGGCTACTTTTATAGAATACAGGCAATAACATGTCTTCCAAGTAGCAAATAACAAAAACTGTGATAACTATTTGCCCTCATTTACTGCTACCACTCCATAAAATGCCCAGAACCATCTCAGTTGACATTTATTTAATAATTTGGTTATTTTTTCTTAAAAAGCCACTAGAAGGACAGCATTGCCATAAATTACATCAGCAAGACAAAATCACCAAAACGTATCTGTTACTGTTACCACATATGACGACAAATAACATGCGTAAAACCCTGTCATTTATAATATTCACTGGGACAGTTGCAGGCTGCTTGTACTGGTTGACGTTCCAGCGCAGTAAGGAGTATAGGGTGCTAGTGTGCCCCATAGCCTGAGCATTACTTTAGTGTCATCATGGGTTCACAAAGTATTGCTGCCTTGATTCAGAGTAGTTTACATGTCAATTAAGGCACGCAGCAGCATTCATAAGGAACCCACAGAGCAGTCATAACAACTGCTTGTGGCTTGGAGAGCACAGAGCCGAGACCTGCCTGAGCATAGCTGGAACTACACCATTATCAACAGCGTACAGATAATGAATAGCTCTGAGAGAACCATCAACAGCACAACATGCCATTAGGTCCAGCAAGCTACATCTCCATGTTTAATTATAAGGGGGTCTATTTATTGATGTTAATTGATGTAAATTGAGAATGTCTAATTATTTCTTTCCCCTCACCGTATGAATTCCCAACACAACTCAGGAGAACTGAAGGCTCAGCTTCCCCTTCTACACCCAGGAACTCGAGAGAGGATGTCAGTGAGCTACTGGCCTCTGGGAGACAAAGGCCAGCCCTGCAGGTGTTCACCCCTCACTAGGTACCTTGCCAGCAGGGTGTGCTGCCTCCTTTGCCTCCCTTACCCATGGGACAGTCAGAGAAAGGTTGCAGTTTTGATGCTGCACATGTCTGTACAGTCTTTGACTCTTAGATTTGTCTGAATTGCCTATTTTCTCTACTATTCTAATTGTTAGATTATGCTCTTGTGTGAGATCTTAATTGTTAGAGTAAGATCTCACACGCTTTAATGATATGTTTATCATGTTCATGGTTTACTGTTTTCAGTGAATACTATTCTTACTTAATGTTTCTTTGTTCTGAGTAACTGCAGTGTGCATGACGACTTGAGTTGAGTCTTCCGCATGATTCAAATGTCACCATGCAAAAAAAACTCAAACTTTGAATTAGTTCCAGATGACACTGGTAGCTGACCGCTTGCTAATCTCCTCACCGCATCCCCTTCTCTTTCTACATCCTATTGTCCCAAAGATGAAGAGAGGCAATCTCGAGTGATGCACATTAAACCTGTCAGCTCGGTGTTGCAGTGCAGGAAATAATTACTGGGGAAGCATCTGGTATTCCCTGGAACTGAACGATGGGAGCTGACAAAGGCATTTCCGTAACTGGAGCTCCTGTCCCCAAAATTAGCTGAATTGAAGAAGGGGCCACCTGGCAAAAACTTCCTTCAGCGATGACTGCAGATGTCTGATCACTACAAGCACCCCCACCCCCAGTTTAATTAAAATAATTATTTTCCAGTGTAAAATAATGCAGGAGATCCTAAGGCAGGACAGCGGCTAAAAAAAGAAAATAAATAAAAATAAGTAAAATTTAAAACAGCCCATGTAGCCTGTAAAATCAAATCAAAGGCTATCTATCTATATGTATGTTTAACCTTTTTAACCCTCAGTGTGCCCCCCTTGCACAATCAGTAATATTCTGAAGGCACTGTAATATGTGCATGCTGTCATTGCTCTTTACATAATATAGTGTGATTGACACAGGAGATGTTACTGATTGCTTGCAGAATAAATGATGCTGTAAGTAAACCCTTTGCAAATGGTAAAGATTGCCGCATGTGAGAATCAGTCTCTTCTTGTGATGAATGGATCTTGTAATGCAATCTTTTGAGATTTAGCCGTTGCATTACAGGGCAGAAATATGTTCATCTGATCAGACCTGTGTTTTAAATTCATAAAATGTTCTCAGAAATCAGAGTAGAACTTGTGACTGTTGCATTTATAGCCATGGCCAAAAGTTTTGCATCCCCTAGAATTTTATGATCTAATAATAAAAAAAAAAAAACAATATGAACATAATTTAGATTTTTTTTTATTTAACATCATGTAATCAAAGAAACTACTAAATGATATTGCAAAAGTCTACTGGATGCCATAATAATAGTATAGTATTTCATGTTAGATTTATAAATGTCATATCGTTCAATTTTTTACATTTTTTGTTAAGGAGATGGAAAACTGCAGTGGTATGTAATTCAATATGTTAACGTAACTTTATTCAGCAGGTTTCATTAGACTTTTGGCCATAGCTCTATGCTGAATTACTCCTGTATTGCTCCATGGCTTTTCACTGTTTGTTTACCTTTCAGGTGTTTTTGCAATGCCTTCACTGTGCTTCACATGCTTTACTGTAGTATTTATAAGGCTTTGACCATGACAACAATGACCCTGCTTTTAAAGCAGCCAATTTTCTCTCTTATAAAAGCACAACATGCTGTCGTTCACACATCAAAAGATCTAAACAAAAGAATAAAAGGAATACTCGAGACAGAATGCCTGCGTGTCTGCAGGGTAGTCAAAATCCTACAGGGTTAGAAAAAAGCTTACTGTGGAGACCAGAGTTTGTCACTCTGTCCCAGCTCTCCTTCTGGAGGGGAGCAAGCTGCTCCTAGCAGCACACACACACACTAAATATGAGTGCAATGGGACTTATTGTACACACCGACACGTAAACAGTAAAAGGCTGTATATTATTGTTTGAGTCACTGTTCCACATTATTGAACCACGTTAGCCGCCTCTCATGTGGAAGCTGGAAAGAATTCTTAGATATCTCATCTGTCTGAAAGTATGCAGGATACAAGGCCATTAGTGCAGCCATAGCAAAGTTAAAAACAAAACAGGCTGCATCCCTTGTGGAAGAATATAGAGCCTAACGGAGCTTTACAATCAGTTAAAGGTGCATCCTGCATCCAGCTTGCATCCTGAGACTCTGAAGCAGCCCAATGCAGCTGTACAGACACAAGATCTCAACAACCCCCTCACGCAGGGGATACATAGCATACCACAGACCTTTGCATTTAATCAATATAGTGCTGGTATGCTAACTGTTGGGTTTGTTAAAGCTAATGCTAACAGCAACAATGTATTTGTGTAACCTTAAGAACAACAGTTGGGCATCATCAGGCTTTGACAACCGGCAGAAGTGCATTTGTTTGTTTATTAATGTCAACTTTTATGAAATTCAAGGGGCATGAACCAGGACTTCACTATTTCCTAATTTCACCTGTCTATCAACACTGACTCGCTATTAAAACCCAGTCACAGCTCAACTCTTTCTCTTGTGTTAGCTTTTTAGCATACATTGCAGGAAATCTCCCTGCCGGATTCTCCTCAAAATATCTCATTCATTTCTCAGATGGAAGCAGACAACAATATCAACATCCCGGCTTTGCTCAATAATAATTGAATCTTTATATCTGCCACACCCATGTTGCCTCCTTCACACAAGCTTGTTTCCGGAAACTCACTCACCCAGAGTCCCACGACAAGCTGCAGCAGCCCCTCCTCATGGTCATGTTCGTTGCCTCCTCTCCAGCACACCACCCAGTAACCAGGAGACGCACCCGAACAGATCCAATCCTTCAGCTTCATAATAACATTTTCGAGGACATGAAGTCCCTCATTCACCCCATCGCTGTCTCAATTGCCTTAATACACGGCTCAACTATATGGACAAACAGGTTACTTCTCCATTACTTCAAGCCCAGTATTCGGCACTCCAATCATGGCCACCGTCTCTTTGGGTACAGCACTTCTGGTTCCCACAGCTGATGTTCCGATCTACAACTGGGCATTAGCCGCCCTCAATGGTCCACAGCAAGCTCCTGTAGTGAGAAATCAAGTCCAGCCACCACATATGGTTTCTAATTCAATCAACAAATGAAGTTGCAGCAGCTCATCTTCGATTGTTTGGATATCCTTTTCCCACGATTTCATCATCCAAGCTGGCCATCTTCCAAGCATCTACAATAATACAGCCATCCCAGCAGTATGTCTGACACTCCAAGAAATCATTAACAACCCCCCTGCCTCTCCTTCCAGACTTCCTATAATTGCTCCAAAAGCATCATTACCAGACACTGGTACTCTTCCCACCTCTCCGCTCTCATCATCAGAGCAGGTCTTTCTCTCCAATTCCACACCACACACTCCTTCAGGATTGGTGCACCCTCTTCAGCAGCCAGAGCCTGCATCAGTCATTACCTGATCAAGACCATGGGGCGCTGGTCCTCTTCAGCAGTCAACTCTTACATCTGATCGCAGCCATCCGATATCACTCCCAAGCGGATGGCCATCACATAGATAGTTCTCTTAACCATTTAATTGTTACCTTATTTTGTTTGTCAATGTTTGTCTTTTGCTTTTATGTTATACATTGGTACGCAGTCTTTCTTTGTCTTCACAGATGCAGGTTCAGCGGGGAGCCGGTGGTCCATCTTTTTGGGGGGATAGTGATTCTCACTTCCACGACCTTGAGTTCCCATAACTCCAAAGGTTTTTTGTGTGGTCAGAAGGGACCACAGGCCACACTATTCTTTTACAGCTCATGTGCTTTGTCATGTCTCATTAAAGAAGTTTTGTCTAATGACTGTTTAGTTATCAGAAGCAGTTTTCTTTGGATCCCACACCAGTGTGCTGATAATAATGACTGGCTGCAGTGTTAAGCTCACTTGGCTTTGCCTTAGGTGCTCCAACAACTCCAGCATGTTATTACCTGAAATGTAAGACACAGACCAGCTGTACATTATAGCCTACTGTACATAGAGAGTATACTGTATAAGACTGAGCTGCGACTATAACATACGAATAAATCAGACTAGTTACATTAAGATTGATAATCCCATTTCTGGACACAGAAGTAATGAAAATAAATAAATAAATAAATAATAACAACGCAGGGAGAAAATTGCAAGAAGTACTAATTGGATACCAGCAGGACGTAATGCTGATGTGAAAAGTTTCCGTTACTGTATAATTTCACACGTTCATTATTTTGTTGCACCTCAACCCTGCTTAATTTTTCACTCTTTCAATGAAAGCCAGACATTGAAAAAAAAACTTGTTTTAGACTCAAAGTGTGAATAGCATACTGACCTTAATTATTCTTTTGTGGTCAACTTTTTAAAATAAACCAAGTTATTAAATGCAGTCAGTCCCTCTCAAACATACACACATTAGTATTTGAGTCATTGAATTTGTTTGTCTTACAGGGGGCTGTTGCCTACTCTTTGAGTTTCTTTCTTCCACCAAACCACCCAACTAACTTCTTTGACCATGGATAAGGTGACAAGTATCCCTCAGACTAATGCCTTTCCATTTATCATTTGAATTGCAATTCTTCATTTACAAACACATCCTAATCCGTTCATAGGTTGATTGGTGAATGTTTCGATAAAAAAAAATCCAAAGGAGTTGGAGTTGACATTCATTCGGATTACATTTATTACATGTATATCATATTATGACTTGTCATCCATGTCCTTGTATTTGTGTTCTGTTTACTAAATAACCAATCCTGGGTGGATTTTCAGAGATTTTTTTTAATTTTTTAGACAGGAAGGTTGAACTTACTTTCTGTGCCTCAGCCTTTATCACTTTATTTTGCATTTTTAAGCCTTGAACTGAATTAACTTGGAAAGCATTCACATGCATCCTGAAAGCCTTCCCGCTCCAAGTACCTGTGTATAAAGCTGGCTAAGGTTTTAAGCGAACCATGAGTCTGGTGAAGTCAACTAAGCCTTGTAGACAACAGTTCACACCACTGAACCACAACTGGAGAGCCGACAGTGATCACATTGTTCCCTATTAATCTGGTATCCAGGCTTTTATGAACAAGACAGATATTATTCTATATTTAATTGCAATTGTGTCACATAATATACATAGAAATAGAAATACCTTACTATTGTGCATGGATGGTATGCCAATGAGCTGGCAGTACTCTTTTTAAGCTTGTTGTGGATTTTTCCTGTGCTATATCTAAAACAGACAAACATTTAAAATGTGAAAAAATGCCAAGTTATCAAAAGTGCCCAGCCATTTAGAGTAGAGATATCAAAAACACAAGAAACCATTGGGGCAACCTTGCCCAGCACAAAGCAAATAGGCACAACTATAAAAGCGGTGGGGGTCAAGGGTGCCCCAATTGTTTCTACTAACTTGGCTTGTGTTTTTGATGCAACACCATTCTCCCCACTCTTTCACTCACTCCCCCTTCCCATGTTAAGTAACAGAGTGACCCGTTCCCCTTACAATACATGTAACATAAAAGACAGACAAGACAAACTGAACAGACAACAAAGTCTTGCAACAAAGCAATTGTTTGGGTAGTTACAATATGTTTACATTTATTTTCGTTTGATACAGTATTAAATGGCAGTGTTTATATCTGATAGTGAAAAATAAATAAATGTCAAGATAAATAAATAAATAAATGTTTATGCATTGATTTATGTATTCATTTATTTCAATATTTATTAATGTATTTATTTATTTATTTATGTTTTAATTTTACCAAATATATAGTCTTCAGCATAACTAATTCTCAGAAGTGAATGTTCCTTTTGTCCACTGGGGACCACAAATAGCATTACTCTCATCAACCAGTATCTTTCTTGCGCCAATAGGGACCACAATGAGCGTTACACTGACAGGAAACTAAATTTTCTTAGAGATCAGGATCAATCTCAGGATGATGAGATGACTCAAAAAAATCTCCAAAAAACTCTCTTTCAAAATAGTGCTTGTCTTCTCAACTAATTGTATAGTGCTGACAGTAACACAACCTGTTAGCAAACTGAAGGTTATAGTTTCAAATCCCACGCATGCCAGACTATTTCTATAAAATATATATATATATATATATATATTTTTGCAGGCAAATGTTCCATTTTAAAACAGAAATAAATAATTTAATATAAATGATACAGATGTCAATGCCTAGTATACTCCCATGTTCCCATATACTCCTAGTATACTCCCATGTTGTCATGAAACTCAGATGTCCTGTAATATGCATATGTGTGGATGAAAGTGCCTGGGATCTGCAAAAATCTGTAAAAAAAATTTAAAAAGGAGAAAAAGAAAAAGCAGGAGAAGGACATTTTTACCTTCCTTTGGAGACTTATTTCTCTTACTGTATGACAAGTATTGACTTCTCTACATTTCATCTGAGTGTTGGGAAGTACAAATTAAAAGTGAAATGATGCTTTTGGCTGATTTACTTTGGCTGCGCCAATGCCCTGAAAATATGTAAACTATCCTTGCTGTGAAGAGTCTCGCTGATAACTGGACGTGGAACTACCATTTATCTCAATGCTGCCACAGCCAACAGGTCACTACTGTATATGTAATAACAAGGATGCTCCTACACTAGGTGAAAAATACACTGGTTAAGAGCATCAGCTGTTATAAATAGTATACATTCCAAAATACAAAGGGGCAGTTATTTATTTTATTTCATTTTTTCTGAGCATGAAAACTGATGAAATCTAAAATTGTGTATTAAATATCAATCTAGGTTTAGCAGCATATCTGGTTTAATTAGTTAGATTGCTATAGTATTTAGCTTCTAATGCATGATTGCTAATTAATTAACAAAGCCTGCAACAATTAGTTTTGCAGACATCTTTATCAGAGCGTCTCAGACTGATTCTTGCAAAATAAAGTCAGTAAATGATTATAATGTTAATGAATGCTACTGTAAGTGATTTGAGAATACACTGTTTTAATGAAGTTTGCTGCAAAAAAATGTTTAAGACAAAAACACTACTGTATGACATTATTTTCTGTAATTACAGCTGTTTTACATTTTTACATTTTAATTTGACTCTTACATTACATTTACTTTGAAATTGCATTTCACGTCAACAGTATTCAATGTAACAGAACTGAAGAGGACGTGGAAAATCGAGCCCAGTGTACAGTGTATCTGAATGTGATGCTCAAAATAAGAATGAAAAAGGAATGCCTGCTCAAGTAGAAAAGGAATCATTCCATATCGTACAGTTAAGCAAGCCCTCCTGGGCCTAAACTAATTGGTGCAGGATCAGCGTTTCTGCAGCACACGGTACAATTGACCTACTGAGCAGAAACACAGGAGGCTGAACCCCAGCCAGCTGCTTCACAGCTTGTTTAGTACAAGATAGTCCAAGGGTGCAGACAAGGGATTTGTTCAGTACTTTAAGACCATTTGCAGTGACCCCCCCCTCCCATACAAGTACTGGCAATCCAATCGAGGACGAGGGTCATTTTTTACTGTGGACTACTACAGCATGCTTTAAAACGAAAGGTTAAGGATTAAATGGACATGGAGACTGAACTGCTTCCTCACCCTCAGATTCACCCACCAGGTAGGTCCGTCCATACTCCACTACGATGGTACGTAGTATATATCATATATATATAATATATATATATATAGATATATCTATATATATATATAATATATATAGTATATATGGGATATCTATACCCCCTTTCAAATTTTTCACATTTTGTTGCCTTTTAGCCTGGAATTAAAATGCATTAAAATATATATTTTTTCATTTATCTACACATCCTACCCCACAACTTCCAAGTGAAAAAAATATTCTAGAAAACTGTAGAAAATTAATTAAAAATAAAAACTGAAATAGCTTGGTTGGATAAGTGTCCACACCCCTTGTAATAGCAATCCTAAATTAGCTCATGTGTAACCAATCGCCTTCAAAGTCACACACCAAGTTAAGTGGCCTCCACCAGTGTTAATTGTAGTGATTCACATGATTTCAGGATAAATTCAGCAGTTCCTGTAGGTTCCTTCTTCTGGGTAGTGCATTTCAAAGCAAAGATTCAACCATGAACACCAAGGAGCTTTCAAAAGAACTCTGGGACAAAGTTGTTGAAAGGCACAGATCAGGGGATGGGTATAAAAAAATATCATAGGGCTTGAATATCCCTTGGAGCATGGTCAAGAAGTTATTAAGAAGTGGAAGGTGTATGGCACCACCAAGACCCTGCCTAGTTCAGGCCGTCCCTCCAAACTGGATGAGCGAGCAAGAAGGAGACTGAGGCTAACAAGAGGCCAATGGCAACTTTGCAAGAGCTACAGGCTTTTATGGCCAAGACTGGTCAAAGTGTGCACGTGACAACAATATCCCAAGCATTCCACAAATCTGGCCTGAACTTTACTCAAGAAAGCCCACCTTTAATCCTGTTTGATGTATGCAAAAAAACACGGAGGAGATTCTGTAGCCATGTGGCAAAAAGTTTTGTGGTCTGACGAAACTAAAATTGAACTTTTTTGCCTAAATGCAAAGCATTATGTTTGGCGCAAACCCAACACAGCGCATCACCCAAAGAACACCATCCCTACTGCAAAGCATTGTGGTGGCAGTATCATGTTATGGGGATGTTTCTCATTGGCAGGGACTGGAGCACTTGTCAGGATAGAAGGAAAAATGAATGGAGCAAAGTACAAAGAAGTCCTTTGGGAAAATCTGCTGCCCTCTTCAAGAAAGCTGAAACTGGAACAGAAGTTCACCTTTCAGCATGACAACGACCCAAAGCACACAGCCAAAGCTACACTGGAATGGCAAAGGAACAAAAAGGTAAATGTCCTTGAGTGGCCCAGTCAGAGCTCTGACCTAAATCCCATCAAAAATTTGTGGCATTATTTGAAGATTGCTGTCCATCAATGCTCCCCAAGGAACTTGACAGAGCTTGAACAGTTTTGTAAAGAAGAATGGTCTAATATTGTCAAATCTAGGTGTGCAAAGTATGGTGTGTAGATAAGTGGAAAAAAATCTTCATTTAAATGCACGAAACTCTGAGGCGCTGACACAACAAAATGGGGGTGTAGACTTTCTATATATATATATATATATATATATATATATATATATATATATATATATATATATATATATATATATATATATTTTTTTTACCAGCCCCGATAGAACCAGTTGGCTGTCAATGCTGTGGTCTACTAGGATTTCTTCAGGCTGACAGACTAATATTATAATGATATTTTCTGTAAGGAAGCATGTGACCCTAATCAAACACTTTGAAAGATTCCATGACAGACTGTAAAAATGAAGGGGATAAAATAGTGCGAAGACAACTAACAAGTTCTCCTTTATGTCCCTCGCAGGGATTTGAACCAGTGACCCCAAAATACAAGAAGATCAGTGTTATATGTGTTTCCATTTTTAAGTGACTTGGCAGTATACTTAGTATTTTTTTTCCTGCATAAGCAACTTTCCTTTTTTCCTTTGTACAGAACTTGATATGCAGCAGGTTTTTAATGAGTCAGTGCTTTGAAAAGACTTGACGAGCTCAGTGCACAAGATTCCTCTCAGGAGACTGTCTGCAGGCTGAGGGAAAAAAATACAAGATGCAAATTCCAGCAAAGCAGAAGCAAGTGTTGTCGTTCTGAAATGAGGATGCAGCCCAGCGTGCGGGGAGTCTGTCGCGGTTCTGAACGATTTAAAAGCTCTTTTTGTTGGTGCTGATCCCACTCAACTTGCTGAAGTGCTCTGTCTCCATACTGCCTCTTGCTTGCCCTGGTTTGCGATGCACAAGTCAATTACTGCACTGGCAGGCCTCTGGCGGCTGCACTGTTAGTGCTGCTTCAGACTGCTCTTTTGGAATATGGTGCGAGCTTGTGGTTTCATATGATTTATTTGCTTATTTCTGTGCTCCAATATTTTTTATATAATAATACAGAATGGCCAATTAACGACAAAGCAGGACGTAGCTTACAATGGTCTATATACTACTAAAACTGAAGCCAGTGAGATAGCATGGCAGTGACTTATTCAAAGGAAGACGTAAAAATAATAAATATAACCTACTGTACGTTGTTTCTGTGCTTCCTGCGTCCCTATGATGTATCTAATCCGGGAGGTGATGATGTACGATTCAGCTAAGGGGTTACTGTACTTGTTTCAATAATTATTAAATTCTCTTAATCACAGTTTCTCAATAATGAATTCAGTGGGTAATAGTAATTCTTATTAGGCTGTTGGTTCTTGTGCTTGAAGGGAAAAATGAAAGTCGACCAAATGATGAATTTGTCCGGGTGTGAGACGAGCCAAGCAGTGCGCGTGAGACGAGCCAAGCAGTGCGCGTGAGACGAGCCATGCAGTGCGCGTGAGACGAGCCATGCAGTGCGCGTGAGACGAGCCATGCAGTGCGCGTGAGACGAGCCATGCAGTGCGCGTGAGACGAGCCATGCAGTGCGCGTGAGACGAGCCATGCAGTGCACGTGAGACGAGCCATGCAGTGCACGTGAGACGAGCCAAGCAGTGCACGTGAGACGAGCCATGCAGTGCACGTGAGACATGCCATGCAGTTGGACAGCAGACTAGCATTGTCAGAGTTGTGTAAAACAAAAAAATGATAGGGACGTTTGTTTTTGTTTTGCTTTTTTGTCTGGTGAAGCTGAATTTGTGGATGTCGGGTTACTCTTGTACAGTAGATGGAATGGAATGGCAGAGACCCTAATATTGGGAGAGTAACCCATTTTGAATACGTACTGTATATGCATGTGTGCAGCGGAATAAGCAATCCCTTTAAGAGAAGATGGGAAAGTTAGACCTATAGCTTGAATAAGTGAAGTCTGCAAAATCCTAAAAGCCTGCAGCCAGATGTTATGCCCTGGGATCCCCTCCCGGCAAGCCTGTGTCTGTTCACAAACCCCAGGCAGATAAACAGCAAGCTTAATTGCAGTAACTAACTGCTGCACAGAAGCTAATTAAAACAATAGCTATTATGTTGGTACCATAGCACAGTAAGAACATGGTCTGACCGCACAAGCTGACACTCATGAACAAAGACATCAGTTTGACAAAACAACTTAAAATATGTCTGCAACCTTAAGTTATCTAGAGTACAAATAAGTCCAGTTCCATAAGAGAGAGAGAGAGAGAGAGAGAGAGAGAGAGAGAGAGAGAGAGAGAGAGAGAGAGAGAGAGAGAGGGGGGGGAGAGAGAAGGGGGAGAGAGAGAGAGAGAGAGAGAGAGATAAGGTCAGCTCAGGATTTTATTCCAAGATAACCTGGTTCATGCAGGTAAGATTGTTCACATTATCGGTCCATTATTCCAAGACTGTCAGTCATACAGCTCAGTTCTGGAGACAGTACTGGAACTTTACATGGATGAGCTACTGGTGGTTGATAGCAACCCTGTTCTTCAAAGTAGCCTCACCCGACTGACTGGTCCTTACAACATGCAATTATTATACATCTTGGCAGCACTTCTTGTTTTTGAACATGTGTTTGTATCATGTAAAGACTGTGTGCTTCCAGGTAGTGAACGATATTGAAAGATTGCAGGCACGCTGTAAAAACAGCATGATAGTCTCAAAGCAAGTTCAAAGATAGTTAAAACGTGTTGGAAGCTACAGAGTAAAATGAATGGCACAGCAACAGACTAGCGTAGCATCTTGGGGGGGGGGGGGGGGGGGGTAGAGATCAGAAAACAAGAGGAGAAGTAGACTTATTAAAGCTTAGTTGTTTATTGCAAACTCTAACCAGAATGTTTGTTTTTTTCTTTCTTACAAAACTATACAAACGTTGCACTGCAGTACTTAATTAAATTGTCTCATTTAATTCTGACAGTATGCAAACATATTAACAAGATAACAGTGAACTGCATGCATGTGAGTAGAACAGCAAAAAAAGAAAATTCATCAGGAATTACTGATGCAGAACACTCAATTCTTGAACTGCACACTAGCTAACATTTCATTCAACAGTAAGAACTGGTGCAAAATACAGCATCTTTTTTTGTGCAGATGCTGGCATCCTTTAGTAGCATACCTAGTGCTCCATGGAGAAGTTTGTCTATGGAATTTCTCTTGAAAACTCACAAAGACAAAAAGCCCATTCTGAGCCTAGTTCTATAGCAGCTAATTAAGTATACTAAACTCTTTGTTACAATATTTGACCAGCCATGTTATGAATAGCATTATTATTATTATTATTATTATTATTATTATTATTATTATTATTATTATTATTATTATTAATAATAATAATTAAAAGATGTAATCCTTTTTTTATGTTTAAGTTAGTAAGTTGTATGACAGTCGTGTATAATTTTGTAATGAAGTGATGTTATTTTGCTTCATAGTCCCCCACTCAAACAGCACGATATTACTGTGCATGTCTTAATATAGCTGAAGTTAGAGATGGAGTCCATTATACATTCAGCGTTGCGACTCGTGAGTTCAAATTATGTAACTACTGTAGAGTTATAAACTGCGGTTCTGCTGAATGTGTGGCGAAATGGGGATGGCTGGGGCGTGGTATTGTTGAGGGGCTGGGAGGGGGGGTAGATAATAGCGACCCCTCACTTCTAAATATAACACTACACCCCTGGTGTTTCTTTCAAATCCATTTTATACAACTATCCTGCTTTTCTGTAAGGATATATTCGTTCCTCAGGTTGAATAAAGCTCTGTGGTGAGTGTCTGTTGGCAAGCAATGATGCACACCGTTTTTATGTTTTAATAAGATTTAAGGAAACATCTGAGAATGCTATGATTATTTTAAACGTTATCTGTGAAATCATAGTTTTATTTAATCTTTCAAAGTATCTTTTTTTTTTTTTTTTTTTAACCCATGTATTCAAAGCGTTGGATGGCACCTATAATAGGCAAGCCACACTGTTATTTCCACTGACACCCAGGCCTTCATGTGTAGGGGACTCATTCATCACTGTCTCTGGTACAATGGGAACCTGAGGAGTACTCTAAGTACAGGGTGTCTCAAAATGGCTTAAGGAACACATTCAAATTCATAGGCTTGTATAATTAGGAATACAATCTTGGGTGTTTTCTCCACTACCATCTGATCTGTAAGTGGTGAAAGAAAGAATATAGTAGATTGCCTAATGTTTGTATATGTGCTTCCTCCCCATAAAGCTAAAAAAAGAAATAATAATAAGAAAAACACACACTCTTGTAGGGACAAAGACACATGCAAGGCAGTGGTCTGTGCTTTTTGATATCAGCTTTGTCCCAGGCAGCTATTGCAGTCTATTTACTCCTCATAACAAACCTTTTTTAGAGGACTACTAATCAGGCTTAGCTGGGAACGGGGGCCTTATCTGGGACTGGCAGGCCTCAAGGGCTGCCAGGTTGTATAGGACTGATAGAGACTTCAGCAACTAAATTAAATCTAGATTCCAAACAACATGTTCCCCTTATGGAGAGTATAATCACACACAAACACACACACACACACACACATTAGGGTTTGGAAATAAAAGATCCCAAACTAAAAACACATAATCAAGGCCAGGGTTGGCTTGATGAAATGCCCGTTCAAACACTTTGCATTCTGTCACACCCAGATTTCATTTATGTTTTTGATTTTTAAAAGAGAGAGATTGAAAGGAAGAGGGGCAGGGGCACTTGGATGTATACCCTATAAAGTACCCATTTGTTGACAGAAGGTTGCCTGCTTTACAATATGTTCTTGTAATTGTTTTACACGTACAAGGTCTACTTTGTGCAGGTCCAGTAGGCAGCCATTCAGACTGAATTAGTACTTGATGTGCCATTTAAGCTGAGAGTGCTTGAACTGAAGCAGAAGTGGAACACCAGGATAACGGAGAGTGGAGAATGAATAAGAAATATATGGACGCACAAATAGGCAGTAGATTAAAGCACATTTACTGGCTTATCTCAGATGGGATCTTTGTTTTTAGCTGTTGCTTCTGTTACCCGCCTGAGCAAAACAGAGCAGAGCACATGGTTACTCGCAGTAGCAGTTGAGAGTGAAATGACCCTTTGGAAGTGCAGTACTTAGACAGACTGTGAATCTGCTAGTGCTTTGGAAGTGCAATACTTAGACAGACTGTGAATCTGCTAGTGCTTTGGAAGTGCAGTACTTAGACAGACTGTGAATCTGCTAGTGCTTTGGAAGTGCAATACTTAGACAGACTGTGAATCTGCTAGTGCTTTGGAAGTGCAGTACTTAGACAGACTGTGAATCTGCTTGTGTTTTGAAAGTGCAGTACTTAGACAGACTGAGTCTGCTAGCGCTTTGAAAGTGCAGTACTTAGACTGTGAATCTGCTAGTGCTTTGCAAGTGCAGTACTAAGACAGACTGTGATTCTGCTAGCGCTTTGGAAGTGCAGTACTTAGACAGACTGAATCTGCTAGTGTTTTGGAAGCATTGGGTGGACTGAGGGATCCTGCTTTCAGACTGGGCTGGCTGGAAGCAGCTCTGATAAACGTTTCGAACGAGGTTCGCTGCAGTACTGCAATGAAATAATAAGACATCATTCTTGAGAAATCCAGAGAAGTTGTGAAATCATATCTTACCAAGCTATGAAATATTCCACATCCCTGTTCGAGATCCAGCAGGAAAAGCCATTAATCCGGAGCTAAGATTTAAGTACAGACTATATACAATAAAGGCTCTGCTGCTAGAAGGCTGCAAAGAAGCAATGGACATGGTGTAGTGCTTTGACATGAATAGAGCTTTGTTTTTTTATGAAGCTGTTTATCTTTAATTTTTTTTATTGTTATTTATTATTATTTATATTATTTCACCACTGCCAATAGTCATAGAAAGAAAGAAAGAAAGAAAGAAAGAAAGAAAGAAAGAAAGAAAGAAAGAAAGAAAGAAAGATGTTTTGTAAAGCCACAGAACTATCATTAAAAGCTATTCTGGGGCGAGCTGGTAAAATATTCAAGCCCCAAGCAATTGGTGGAATTCCCACTCTAATTTGTTTCTATGTTGTTTCTGTTCTGCAGTTTCCCCACTAACCTTTCATTAAAGAGATGCTTCATGTGGGCACGTTGCAAAAGTAACCCAGGAAAGAAACACACTTCGGTTTGAGCCCAACTCATTATTATTATTATTATTATTATTATTATTATTATTATTATTATTATTATTATTATTACACTTGGCTTCCCATGGTAACTAACTTGTATCATATTTACTTATAATGGAATGTTCCCACTCTATCATGCTAATTCCTATTCTAGAATGCCTAGTGTTTAAACTTTAATTGTGCAATGATGAACTGGCCATGAGAATAGTGCTATGATTTAAATACTGATAGGCTCTGTAGCAGAGTATGTTTGGACAGGCAGCAGTGAGGATTGAAACAGATGGATTTTGGCAACACGTTACATTGTCTGTAATTACTGGGTATTTACATAGTCGTTATGTAGTAAATAGATGTGTACTTACACATATACACAATGTTATTGTGCATAGTTGCAATATACTTAATGTGTGAATCATATTTGCACGATATATGTAAGTACACAATTGTATCAGAAAAGGGTTAGGATTAGGGTTAGGGTTTAGTTTAGGTTAGGGTTAGGTATGTTAGGGTTAGGATTAAGGTTATATTGTTCAAAAAGATTTACATATCAAAAACTTTGTAACCACGTGTAATAACATTATCGTTCTGCAGAGAGTTACAATGCAAGTCTTCTCTCTGTAGATGTGCATTATAAAGCACCTGCACCCTGCTTAACCAGTCTGCTAAAATGTCCTGCTGTCTGGTATGTAGAAGCAAGGACACTACCTTATTATCTCTACGAAGTGCAATCACCATGCATTGCTTTCCTCTATTTGTGTACTGATGCAGAATATTAATCAAATTGCAGCACGAGCAGAGTGCTTAGCATAGAAACTTTAGAATTAAAAAAAGTTGAGACTTCAGTGCCTGTGTTTATAATCTTCAAAGCATGCTATGCGCCAGCTTGTAGTTTTTTTTTTTCCTATGGAAAGTTGTGCTCTTGTTTATTTCATACCAGTGACTCCTCCTCCCCAAACAAGATCCACCTCTGAAGCGGCACTTCACTCTGTTCTTGCCATCTTTACTACACCCAGACAATCACTGGGCATGTGCAAATAAAATGACACCTTGGCCAAATGATGGACAGAAGGATCAACCAATCAAAGTGCTGAATTCGATAGATCCATTGAGAAGGGGATGGGGATGGGGACGAGAATGGGGACGGGGACGAGGATGGGGACGGGGACGTGGACGAGGACGGGGTGGGGGAATTAAATAATGCTGCACCAGACTACATGCAAGCATATCAATCATCACAATCAAGACATTGGGTTTAAAACTTTCAATTGTAATTGTTATGTTCATACTTAAAAGACCCTCAGAGAGATTAAAAACAAAAGCAACCCCTGTACTGTATAGTCAGTGTTCCTATACCGTTTCATACAGTACTACAGTTTCACACAAGCAGGTTCAGCACACCATTGCATCTGTACTGCTAATGCACAGCAAATGAACAAAAGCAAATCAAACTAAAAAGAAACCAGTGACAGAAAAAAGGAGCAGTATAAAGCCACAAGAGGGCCAATTGCTTCTCAGAGCAGGTGGAGAGTCCTTTCATATTGAACGGAGGAAAAGAAAACCTTTCCTACAAGGGGACCACTTATCCCAAATCAGTCGCTTATTGAAAAGGGTTTCTCTTTCTTTTTTTGCCCCCCCTGGCTTCGCCTTCTCTCTCTCCCACCAGCACCTGGCTCCTCACAGCGGGTAATAAGCTCAATAACAGAGGAATGAGGCAGTTAAGCATCATTTTATCCCTGCTCAGCAAGGCATGTTGCAGACGACTCACACGTTGTGCCATTATATGCCCAGATCTCTGTGCCTGTGTCTCAGTAATGGGGAGGCTTTGTCTAGAGCCTTTATTCACAGGTCTATGCAGGTCCAGGAGTCTTCAGGCACTTACACTAGGGTCATGATACATCATGTGCAATAACATAAAATTATCATTAAAGATGGACAATTGAGTTAAAAGGTCAAACTAAAAATAACAGGGCAGGGGAGCATGAATTCATACTGTCCACTGTAAATATCACATGCATTCATAATTCAATAAACATTTGGAGGGATTACGAGTAGCAAAGCGATACTTGGTTGTGTATCAAGTCACACACCTGCTTTATTACATAATTTAAAGATTTATAATAGACAATGACTAATTACATCCCTAGCATGGGTGCAGTGACTCAAATGTTTCATACCGGGGTGAATAAATCCTATTCCTCCTTATAGTGCTTGAGATATCCTTGGTATCTTGTGTCTGTGGACTGGGTATACTGAAAGAGGGTATATTTGCCAGTGTGTCTCTAACCTGCTTTAATCTACATTTCTGAATGATTAACCCTTTAAATGATGAACTGACTGCATTTGTGGGCACCTGGGAGATTATTCAGCAGCATATACATCATTCAGTACTACATTCAAATACTTTAATTGTCGGAAGTATTTATGTGGTAAAGTCAACTTTTCAGTAGGAGCCACTAGTGAAGAAGGTGTGTATTTTCAGTTTGTGCTAAGCAATGCCTGCATCTTATCCTACCAAGAAAAAATACGTAAATACTATAATCAGCAAGCATGCCAAACCCTTTGGGTAGGAGTTGATAGATATTTTCTGCATAACAGAAGGATTAGCAATTATGCTGTTCAGTGTTCAATAGGTAATTAATTTAGTTTGGACTGGCCACATTTTGTATAGCTAAATTAAACCATGCGTAGTTTGTGTTATCTTCCATAAAAGGAGTAGCTTGTCTCTTTGTCAGCCGCCTGGCACAGAGGGCAAAGTCTGGAGAGGCCTGCAAATTGCAGCATTGTTGAGACATATCATCAGGGTGCTGTGGAGAACCCAGCTCTGCAGCTGCTCCTGGTCTGCCTGCTCTGGAGTACAGCAGAGTGGGGCACAGACACAGGAGGAATGGAAACCAATACAAACAGACACAGGGAGAGTTCACTGACTAGGGCTGCTATTGCAAAAGGTATCATAAATTGATTGAACTTGTTAAATTGAAAATATAAATGAGTAAACTCAAAATACAAAAAGTCAGCACTTACGTTAAGCACCAGTTTAAAAATGATGAATGCATTTAGTAGAGCAGCTGTCTTATAATGGTATTATAAAGCCTCATTTTTATACTCCTTTTTTTTGTAAACTTTTACTCCACTAAATTTGGGTTTTTAGAAAGTATTGCAATCATAATTCGTACAGTTTATAGCCTTCCCTATAATGCATTATTAATGCACAATTTATAAAGAACGTATCAAGTATTTATTAAGTCTTTATTTATTTATTTGTATTTAAAAAGTACATTGCCCTTAAGAATTACATTTTTAAGCTCCCACTTTGAACTATGAACTCTAAGGTGTTCAACTGTCTGTATCAAAAACTGCAAAGAACAAAGGTGCAACTATGATGAGTATGGAGCATGTGACATTGTGGGATTTATAACACTAAAGCAACTTTATTGAACATAGCACTGTAAAACTACACCTTTGGTTTCATTACAGAAGCCTTATATCTGTCAAAGTATATTTAACTATTAGCACCATTTGAAGAACATTTTGCTGCCTGCTCTGTGGATCCTCAGCCATCAATAGTGATCATTTTCAGATTGATCTGTAGGGTGCCATTCTGATTGTTCCCTGGTCACAGCAAAAACTGCAGAGTAGCATTAAAAATGTAAAAGAAGCAGCTCCAGCCCAGCTGTGTAATTAGTTCCATTGTTGCATATAAGGGAGCCTGCTCAGTGACTCACCCTGACTTCACAATGAAAGAGGAAGGATGTATCTGTTACAATCCTTTCAGCTTGCTTTATCAAGGTGTCTGTTTAGAGATCATAGGGGGATCCCCAGCAGACAGCCAAGGGCACATATGTTAATCAATACTGTTAATGTAGCAACGAATTAGGAGTTTAGATGTCACAGGAGGGTTAACACAGCTGATCCAAAGCAAGTAGCCGACCGCCTCAGCCTTGGGTCCCAGGATTAGTGGGGCTGCTCCATCCGGGGGCTAATTAAAGCAAATTGGAAAGAGGGGCGCACGCATGTGGGACCCTTGCTCACCACTGTCAAGGTCTGATGGCGTCTGCACAGGCACATCTGCTCCGCGCCACCCCGTGTGAAAAGTGATAAATAGCTGAGGCCCCCTTCTCAATTACAAGGCTCACCCGATTGATCAGTAGAGAGCGCATCCTTTGTGTCGGTGAATCATCTGCAGGAAATTGAGTCCCTGCTACACCAGCACCTGGGTGCTGCAACAGAGGGGAGGGGAAGGGGGAGTAAACTATGGGACAATTTGTGAGGAAAAAAAATCTGCCTCACATAGACTGCACTAGTGTGAAATTAACAAGGGAGTTGGATATATGAAACACCAAACTAGTCTACCACATGTGCCTCCACTGTTTATTATTCTATAATTAGCCCTTTGGCAACCTTTGGATGGTGTGCCTTTTTTGTTTTCAGAATCTCTGTGTTGACACACACACACAGGCGCACATAAAACAAACAAAAGGCAACTACAGGACTTTACTTCTGTGTCTTACCCTGTACATGGGCAAACCAACCTTACAGCCCGAGAATAGCGACCCCCGTTTTGGGTTATGTTGGTCAGAGTTATTTGTCTTTGTTCCGTTTAACATTTGAATGAATTCCACATCTTGGAGTGTGGGTTTCATTTAGAAAGTAAGCCCAAGGAAGGGTAAGCCAACAGCCTCCACCTGATCCAGGGAGCTATAGCTGCCCTGGGGAAGCTGGGAGTTTCAACTTATATATCATCTGCTATTGAAATCAAAGGGCTTGCAAAATATAAAGAAAGGATGACGACTGCAGGCTAATAGCAAAAGTCCAAAGCTTTCCCTCACAATAACAATAGGCTATCATTAAACCTGAGCCATGGCAGTAAACAAAATTCACATCCAATACACACTGAAAGGGCAATCCCAAAGGGTCTAGCAATAAGAATACAAAAAACATGCTCTAAAGAAAGTGACTATTTAAAACAAAGAAATGTATTAAAAACAAATCTTAAAAAAGAGGATGCAAAGAAAGAATTATAGAGACAGAGTTAAGAAAAGTGGATAAACTAAAAAGAGATGATCAACTAGATTATAAAAATAGAGATAAAAAGAGTTACATTAGTAATGACTTACTCTAAACTTGTGCCCAATATTTCTAAGATAGTTTGGAAACACTTGCGGATTCTACATAATTCAGAACAATTGAAAAAAGTATTTCATAAGGCCCCAGTTGTAGCATTCAAAAGAGAAGCTCATTTAGGTGATATTTTAGTTCACATATATAAAAGAATAATTGACTTGCACTGGTACATGTAAAGTGTGTAAATACACGGACAAAAGCAAAAATATAATTAAACACAAAAACAACACCTATCCACTAAATACTAATATCTACTGTAAAAATAGCAATGCTGTTTATGGAATAGCCTGTGAGAAATATGATGAAATAAAATATGTTGGAGAGACTGGAACAACTTTATATAAAATAATTCAGAACCACCTTTCATTAATTAGAAATGAAAAAATGAATGAACCAATAGTACAGCACTTCAGCAGTCAAGGACATGACATGAATGATGTAAAGTTTGTAGTATTAGAACAGCTAAAATTAGACAATGCGACATATAGAAGAATAAAAGAAAGTAAATGGATAAATAGACTGAACACAATTATGCCAGCGGGACTCAACAGAAAAGAATGAACTAATTAATTCCAATAAATATATAAAAGTTAAAAATAATTAAATAAACAAAATTAATTCAAAAGTTGTGCTTGCTGATGCTCTGGGGAGACCAAATCAAGGCTGATCCTCAGAGCCAGCATTGCATGATAATATAAATATAAGTTTATATAAAATAATGTTAATTAGAATTAATATAGATTTACAGATATAAGTAAAAATGATGTCACAATATATAGAACACCATTACATCATGTAAGAATACATCATGGATTTGAATATAAACAATAACAAGTAGTTGTCATGCCATCAAACACCTATAAATACCTCCAATGTTTTGATTCAAACACATGCTCCCTTGAGAAAGATATGTACAACATATCGAAACGTTGGGCAGCTGGCTCTTTGAGCTAATATATATAACTAAGTAGTATTTCATTCAAGGGCTTATAAGAAGTCAATCGTGCACGCTGATAAACAATACGGAGTTAAGCAGTGAGAAGTCTCAGCTGTGCAGTAACTGCCCAGTCAATAGCCCTCAAGTCCTTATTAGTTGATATTCACTGTACAGTATACAACTGAGAGACAGAGAGACATGTTTACAAGCCTCTGACCACAGTTCTGTCACTCTAACTCTGCACACTAAGCGGTCTCTGAACTGTGAAGCATACAGAATACATCTCTGAATGTGAGAGCGACCTTCCCAGGCAGGGCTCCAGCACTCCTTTCAGCACAATTCAAGCACTGGACAGAAGCTAGGTATACAGAAAACAGCAAAGTCACAGCAGCCTATTCCTCAAAGGATTACTCAGCTTCTTGAAGCACAATTAAGGCATCACACTCACACTCACATTTCTGCCCTTGATAAAGCTCTCATCACACTTATTTCTGCCCTTGATAAAGCTCTGTACTGAATGTGATCCCCCCCCCCCCCCCTGCCCCCCCCCCCCCCCTCCCCTCTCTCTCTCTCTCTCTCTCTCTCAATCCTGTTTATCCTTGTTTACAGCTGGTTGAACTACAAGTGAAGCTTGAGGATCACATGTAGATTCCAGATGACTCAGTTAACAATGTTCAGGGCACAAGCTTCCCGGTTAAAATCTAAATGAGTTTTGGTGGTCTAAATCAAACAGCTGGCCCGCATCACAAATAACAGCATACATTTAATAAAATGACATTAAATTAAATAAAATTATCTAAAAGAAGAAGAAATATTTGATAATGTCTCTTTAAAGGTAAACTGTAAAGTAAATTGAGACATAGACTTTGTGTCTCAGTCTTGGGTAATTAATCAAATGCTGTCATGTTACTGCAGATATTTACATTTTCATACAGATGTCTATAACGTTGCATGTTTTCTGTTTCACGCTCCGAATTGAGGAGACAGGCCATCTGGAAAAGGAGGGGTAGCTGAGAACAGAAGCCTGTGAATGTCACTTAAAATCCCAGTGTCCCACTCTATAGAAGCCTGTGAACGTCACCTAAAATCACACTGTCCCACTCTACAGAAGCCTGCCAGCATCACCTAAAATCACACTGTCCCGCTCTACAGAAGTATGCGAACATCACCTAAAATCACACTGTCCCACTCTACAGAACCCTGTGAACGTCACCTAAAATCACACTGTCCGAATCTACAGAAGCCTGTGAAAGTCACTTAAAATCCCAGTGTCCTACTCTACAGAAGCATGTGAACGTCACCTAAAATCACACTGTCCCGCTCTACAGAAGCCTGTGAACGTCACTTAAAATCCCAGTGTCCCGCTCTACAGAAACCTGTGAACGTCACTTAAAATCACACTGTCCCGTCAGGTGGGATGGCTATTCCTTTTCTTCGCAGTGTTGATGTTGAGATATCTGGCCATGATGCTCTTAATTGAGCCTCTGGTGCTGGTTTCTGAGTCCTTGCCACTTTCACATTGTCCAGTCACGTCGAAGGCCATTTTCAGAATTAATGTTTGATGTTGATGGATGGACATGTAAGAGTGATTCTACCCTTGTAAAGCTTTTACACCCTATTTTAATTGAAATTCATATATTAATATTTTTTATTTGTTTACCTGTGGGGTCCCATTGCACTATTGAGCTGTACATTTAAAAAAGAAAGAAAGCACCAGTTATGTCAAACTATGTATATGTCAAAGCAAAGTAATGGTATCAATATCTAGAGCCTTCTTTAAAAAAACATTAAGCATTGCTTCCCTTGTAGTTGCTTCTTGTCTCCAGGCAGATTAAACAGATTACATGAAGTACAGTATCATCCAATACCAATTACACAGTTGGAAAGAATACAGCATATATTGAGCCCTAAGAATCTACTTCAAAAATATTTAATTAAAGCTATATTGCACCAATATATCAGCCCATATTATCGGTAGGTGCCTAATGCAATAAATAAACTTAGTATGTAGTGCATGCATCTCTGATTAATCCTGATTAACAACTTGGAATTACTCTGCTAATAAAACACCTTCTCGCTGTTCTAACTGGACTACCTGGGTAACTGTTATACCTAGTTTCCATTGAACAACCAAGCTGCACCAGGTCCATGCTGAGCCAGTCCGGGGCCGGTTAGGAGGAGCCTGGTTGTGTTTCCTCTGCAGAGTTGAGTCAGTCCGGGGCTGGTTAGGAGGAGCCTGGTTGTGTTTCCTCTGCAGAGTTGAGTCAGTCCGGGGCCGGTTAGGAGGAGCCTGGTTGTGTTTCCTCTGCAGAGTTGAGTCAGTCCGGGGCCGGTTAGGAGGAGCCTGGTTGTGTTTCCACTGCAGAGTTGAGTCAGTCCGGGGCCGGTTAGGAGGAGCCTGGTTGTGTTTCCACTGCAGAGTTGAGTCAGTCCGGGGCCGGTTAGGAGGAGCCTGGTTGTGTTTCCACTGCAGAGCAGAGCCAGCCCAGAGCCCAAGCCGCGCAGCTAACGTCACATGCAATGAATGCGTTGAGCTGCATGTTGATGACGTGGTATTAAGAGGCACTGTATTTGAGATGAGAAGATCCAGAGGTTGTGGTTGTGTTTTTCTTCATTTTCGCCACAACGTGATGATGAAAATCAGGGACCCCGCCCCTGGCCCTGCTTGGCTCCGAGCCTGATTCACAGGTGTTCTGAAGCCAGAGTTTCATGGTTTGGTTTGTGATGCTTGATAGCCAGTGGAAAAGGGGTGTTATTGTTTTAATTAGTGCTTGTTCTGTTGAGACAGTATTTTGCCACAGTAAGGTGTTCCAATATTTGCTAGAGCAGTGGAATGCAATGTTTGTCTAGAATAGCATTCGAATAGCAAATGAATTACTCAGGGACAGTTCACATACATATTGCAGGTGCTTCTATTTATTCACAGCCCCAGTATAAATCTCAGTCCAAGAAGTACCCCCATTAATATTATTGCACTAAAGATGGAATCTGCTTGCAGACAGTAAGTGCACTCACATTCAAACAAGTACTGGGGAGAGGGGGGGGGAGCAAATGTATTTTTTCAACAGTTGCCCTTTCTCTCTATTTGAAAACATGCAGTATATTTGTGCTTCTGATGTTTTAAGAAACAGGTGCATTATTTCTTGTGTTCTTCTGGCCCGTCTGAAGCATGTAATGTAGTCCAGCCCTCCACACCCTCCCTTGAAATGTTCTGTGAAGGGCAGAGAACGGGTGATGTGACTGTGCGGCCTGAGTGTTCATCCTCCTGGAACAGCTTGGGATGCTGGCTCTCAGCTCTGCAATAAAAATGCTAATCTGCTGAATTCCCCAGACAGCCCGGGCTATGTAAAACAGGTTAAAGTTCCCCTCTCCACATGTGTACTCTCAATTTACCAGCACAAAACAAAAAAAAATCAATGTATGTATTCTTCATTAAACATCCTGCCCTGGATGTTTTTACACCTCTTTTTGCTTATGACAATGGCTTTTTTTCAAGAGTTGATTGTTGCTTCATTTTAATTAAAGGTCATGCTATCTCAGAGGACTGCCTGCCTGTATACCCCTTTTACACCAGCCACTTCTCAGTCGGCTTTGAGGAGACCTAGCTCATAGGATGGCTTTTCTTTTTCCTGTAGTATAAACATAGCCGTCCTAATTCCAGCCATCTCAAAAGTGGCCTGCTCCAGAGGGGGCTCTGTGACAGCTTTGGTCAGAATATTTTATTAGTGTCTACCCTGGGCAGTTTCACTCATGCACAGAATCCTGGTCATTTACCAATCAATCAATCAACCTTTATTTAATCTAGCTCCTTTCACAAAAGCAATGGTTCAAAGCGCTTTACATGGCTAAAACAGAAAATACAACCAGGAAATACAGTAATCACAGTAAATAAAAATACATGAGCAGGAGAGTAAGTGCATAAATAAATCAGAACAGAACAGAAGGAAATAAAAACAAGATCAATACAACAATAAAACCATAGACGATAACATAAAACAATAATTTTACAGTTTTTCTCGATTGTTAAGACACTTTTAATGAAACTGGGGTCCACTTGATCTCCATCATAACCTAATGGGTACAACAGTATTCTTTTTTGCAAAACAGTAAGTCATTTCTCATTGCTTTCACACACAATGCAAATGCTAAGCACATTTTTGCAAAACAGTAAACACAACTCTCAAAACTCAGTTGAGTAAATCATGTAAAACAAAATTAAAACATTTGGTCACAGCTGATACAAATTACTTCCATGAATGTGAACCTCTCCTGCACGTGTGCAAAACTTCTTTGCACAATTGTTCAATCAGCAATCAGTCCTTATTCATGCATAAAAGAGGTCACCTCTGAGTTGCTGTTTGCAAGAATGGATCAAGTAAGAGGCCGAGGGTGAGGAAGAGGACAAAGGAGAGGTAGAGGGGCCCATAGAGGAAAAGGATTTCAGATGCTTGGTGGTGGAGTAGCTCAAAGGGAAATACAAAGAGCTAATGTTTCAGATGAAATTCGTGCAACAGCATTGACCATGTTGTCAATTGTGGCCTTTCCATGAGAGAGGCTGGGCAGCGGGTCCAGCCCAATCTCAATAGATCAACTGTGGCATCAATAGTAAGAATATTCAAGAATGAGAATAGGAAAGTTACAATGCTATACCACACTGTATTTCAGTATTACTCTACTGTATACAGTACAACATAGTGTAAAACAGTTGTTCTGTCAATGCCTTTCATGTGACCATCAAAATGTCACAGTTTGTACATATTTACTGTATTGATAGAATTCAAAGACAATCACACACTGGTGGCAGAGGTAAAGTCTTCACTGCAGCACAGGAGGTTGCCATAGTGGATATGGTTGTTGCCAACAATTCCATAAGATTGCGAGATATCCAGACAGCAGTCATTCAAGATCACAGCATGTTCAAAAATGCCAACAGTGTGAGTTTGGCCACTATTGATAAGGTCTTTAAAAGACACAAAGTGGGAATGAGACAACTTTACAAGGTCCCATTCCAAAGAAACAGTGACAGCGTGAAGGAGACTAGACTCCAGTATATACAGATAAGGGTTTATCATTGTAATGCCTTTTCATACAATAAAACATTGCATTGCATGCAGCTGGAATATTTTACAATGTATTTACTGTATGTATACATAATTACTATGTTTCTATTGTATTTCTATCTTCGAGAATAATGTACCTTGAAGCAAACGCAACACCCCATACATTCATTTATGTGAATGAAGCCTGCTTCAACCTTTCAAAAGTAAGGAGACGAGGGAGGAACCTCATTGGTAAGAGGGCACAGTAAATGTGCCAGGGCAAAGGGGTGCAAACATCACCATGTATGCCACTATCTCCAGCGATGGCGTTCTTTGCCACATCCCTACAATTGTCCCGTACAACACAGAATGTCTCCTCACATTTCTTGATGCATTGCACCAGAGAGAGGTACTACCAGAAGAGAGATGGCTGATGCTTCATCATCATATGGGACAATGTTGCTTTCCACCACTCCCATCTGGTTACTGAATGGTTTGCAGCCCACCCACAAATGATGATGCAGTTTCTCCCTCTGTACTCTCCTTTTCTCAATCCAATCGAGGAATTCTTCTCTACGTGGAGGTGGAACTTTTATGATTACCGTCCACATGACCAGATGTCCCCCTTAGATGCAATGAATGCTGGTTGTCTGGCAATCACTACAGAGGACTGCCAAGCATGGATATGCCATGCAAGGAGATTTTTTCCATGTTGCATTGCGAGGGAAAACATCCAGTGTGATGTTAATGAAGACATGTGGCCTGATCGACAGGAACGTATGGACTGAATGTGGTGTATGCTGTACTTGTGTTGCCTTTTTGACATTGCTTTGTTTTTGAAGTGATTTGTTAGCTTGCTGTATTTTATTTTTATTCTCTGGATAAACAGCATCATTGAATTTGTAAAGGACAAAATGGAAAAAGGTAAAATAAAGCCTTCTGTTTCTGGATATTCATGCTCTTGAGTGACATTCCTTCTGCATTGGTCATCTTTGGTAAAATCATTTTAGGAAAAAAAAATACAGCCCATGCTGTGATAATACGTTTACTTGCCTTTTATGGTACATACTATAATTATAGTGTCAACAAATGGCACAGGCATGTAAAAGAGGGTTAACCATGTTAGGGTACATTGATAGTTGTAGTTAGTATTTATTGGACCATTGTGTAACGATTGATTGAAATAACTTTTCATTAGATAATAAGTTATATGTTTTGATGGAGGTAGTTGATTTTGTGTCATGGATTTAATGTTTTGAGAGTCTTAGTACATTTTGCAAATGAAATGTGTCATTTTAGCCAACATGTTTCAGTTTGGGGCTGCGTGTAAATTGTTTTGAAAAAGTGAATTCTGTTTGGAGAAAGCAATCGAGAAAAACTGTAAGATAAGACAGATAGATTATAAAAATGTGTCTTCAGTCTTATTTTAAAACCTGATACTGTTGGTGCCTCCCTTACAGAAATGTACAAATCGTTTCATAATTTCAGGGCCCTGTAATTGAAAGCTCTAGCACAATACTAGTTTTTGTTGGGAATAGTGAGCAGCCCTGCATCCTGTGATCGGAGAGGCTGTCTAGCAACATGTGGAATTAAAAGATCTTTCAGGTAAGAGGGAGCCAGATCATATAAGGCTTTGTAGGTTATGAGCAGAAGTTTAAAATCAGCCCAGAACCAAACTGGAAGCCAATGTAGGGCTACCAATGCCGATGTATTATGGTCATACTTTCTTGTTTTAGTTAAAATCCTGGCAGCAGTATTTTGTACAAGTTGCAAATGGGATACAACTTGACTTGGAATGCCAGAGAATAGACAATTACAATAATCAATTCTAGATGTTACAAAGGTTTGCATCAGACTCTCTGCCTCTTGTAGTGAAAGTGAACGTCTTATTTTGGAAATATTTCTAAGATGAAAGAAAGACACTTTAGTTACTCTCCTAATATGAGGTTCAAAAGAAAAAACTGGGTCAAAAAGTACACCCAAGTTTCTCATTTCAACCTTCAGTGCAAAAGGGAAGATGTTTCCAGTAGATGCATAAAGGTTGGTCTTACTTAATTGTTTTTTTGAACCTAGCAACATTACCTCTGTTTTATATTGGTAATCACTACTGTAATAAGAGGCAGCTAGTACTTGCACAAAAAAGTACACTTGTCTGATAATATGACAAGAAAATGGAGCACCAACAAAAATATTACAGTTTAGTTCTTCTATGCTATGAAGTGTTTTAGTTTTAAATGTTATATGGTATGTGTAGTGACATTGTTTTCTCCCTTTGCAGTGTTTCTGTGTCTGTGACTAACATAACTAAATGTGCAGTGTGTGAATGTGGGTGTCTGTCTGGGTGTGTAAATGTGTAGTGTGTGAGTGTGTAAATGTGCAGTGTGTGAATGTGGGTGTCTGTGTGAGTGTGTAAATGTGTAGTGTGTAAACGTGTAGTGTGTGAGTGCAGTGTGTGAATGTGGGTGTCTGACTGGGTGTGTAAATGTGTAGTGTGTGAGTGTGTAAATGTGCAGTGTGTGAATGTGGGTATCTGTCTGGGTGTGTAAATGTGTAGTGTAGTGGGTTGTCGAGGATTTGTGGCACACTTATATGGTATGTGTAGTGACATTGTTTTCTCCCTTTGCAGTGTTTCTGTGTCTGTGACTAACATAACTAAATGTGCAGTGTGTGAATGTGGGTGTCTGTCTGGGTGTGTAAATGTGTAGTGTGTGAGTGTGTAAATGTGCAGTGTGTGAATGTGGGTGTCTGTGTGAGTGTGTAAATGTGTAGTGTGTGAGTGTGTAAATGTGCAGTGTGTGAATGTGGGTGTCTGACTGGGTGTGTAAATGTGTAGTGTGTGAGTGTGTAAATGTGCAGTGTGTGAATGTGGGTATCTGTCTGGGTGTGTAAATGTGTAGTGTGTGAGTGTGTAAATGTGCAGTGTGTGAATGTGGGTGTCTGTCTGGGTGTGTAAATGTGTAGTGTGTGAGTGTGTAAATGTGTAGTGTGTGAGTGTGTAAATGTGCAGTGTGTGAATGTGGGTGTCTGTGTGAGTGTGTAAATGTGTAGTGTGCGAGTGTGTAAATGTGCAGTGTGTGAATGTGGGTGTCTGTCTGGGTGTGTAAATGTGTAGTGTGTGAGTGTGTAAATGTGCAGTGTGTGAATATGGGTGTCTGTGTGAGTGTGTAAATGTGCAGTGTGTGAATGTGGGTGTCTGTGTGAGTGTGTAAATGTGCAGTGTGTGAATGTGGGTGTCTGTCTGAGTGTGTAAATGTGTAGTGTGTGAGTGTGTAAATGTGCAGTGTGTGAATGTGGGTGTCTGACTGGGTGTGTAAATGTGTAGTGTGTGAGTGTGTAAATGTGCAGTGTGTGAATGTGGGTGTCTGTCTGGGTGTGTAAATGTGTAGTGTGTGAGTGTGTAAATGTGCAGTGTGTGAATGTGGGTGTCTGTCTGGGTGTGTAAATGTGTAGTGTGTGAGTGTGTAAATGTGCAGTGTGTGAATGTGGGTGTCTGTCTGGGTGTGTAAATGTGTAGTGTGTGAGTGTGTAAATGTGCAGTGTGTGAATGTGGGTGTCTGTCTGGGTGTGTAAATGTGTAGTGTGTGAGTGTGTAAATGTGCAGTGTGTGAATGTGGGTGTCTGTCTGGGTGTGTAAATGTGTAGTGTGTGAGTGTGTAAATGTGCAGTGTGTGAATGTGGGTGTCTGTCTGGGTGTGTAAATGTGTAGTGTGTGAGTGTGTAAATGTGCAGTGTGTGAATGTGGGTGTCTGTGTGGGTGTGTAAATGTGTAGTGTGTGAGTGTGTAAATGTGCAGTGTGTGAATGTGGGTGTCTGTGTGAGTGTGTAAATGTGTAGTGTGTGAATGTGGGTGTCTGTGTGAGTGTGTAAATGTGTAGTGTGTGAGTGTGTAAATGTGCAGTGTGTGAATGTGGGTGTCTGACTGGGTGTGTAAATGTGTAGTGTGTGAGTGTGTAAATGTGCAGTGTGTGAATGTGGGTGTCTGTCTGGGTGTGTAAATGTGCAGTGTGTGAATGTGGGTGTCTGTCTGGGTGTGTAAATGTGTAGTGTGTGAGTGTGTAAATGTGCAGTGGGTGTGAATGGGTGTGTAAATGTGTAGTGTGTGAGTGTGTAAATGTGCAGTGTGTGAATGTGGGTGTCTGTCTGGGTGTGTAAATGTGTAGTGTGCGAGTGTGTAAATGTGCAGTGTGTGAATGTGGGTGTCTGTGTGAGTGTGTAAATGTGTAGTGTGTGAGTGTGTAAATGTGCAGTGTGTGAATGTGGGTGTCTGTGTGAGTGTGTAAATGTGTAGTGTGTGAATGTGGGTGTCTGTGAGTGTGTAAATGTGTAGTGTGTGAGTGTGTAAATGTGCAGTGTGTGAATGTGGGTGTCTGACTGGGTGTGTAAATGTGTAGTGTGTGAGTGTGTAAATGTGCAGTGTGTGAATGTGGGTTTCTGTCTGGGTGTGTAAATGTGCAGTGTGTGAATGTGGGTGTCTGTCTGGGTGTGTAAATGTGTAGTGTGTGAGTGTGTAAATGTGCAGTGTGTGAATGTGGGTGTCTGTCTGGGTGTGTAAATGTGTAGTGTGTGAGTGTGTAAATGTGCAGTGTGTGAATGTGGGTGTCTGTCTGGGTGTGTAAATGTGTAGTGTGTGAGTGTGTAAATGTGCAGTGTGTGAATGTGGGTGTCTATGTGAGTGTGTAAATGTGTAGTGTGTGAGTGTGTAAATGTGCAGTGTGTGAATGTGGGTGTCTGACTGGGTGTGTAAATGTGTAGTGTGTGAGTGTGTAAATGTGCAGTGTGTGAATGTGGGTGTCTGTCTGGGTGTGTAAATGTGTAGTGTGTGAGTGTGTAAATGTGCAGTGTGTGAATGTGGGTATCTGTCTGGGTGTGTAAATGTGTAGTGTAGTGGGTTGTCGAGGATTTGTGGCACACTCTACAACTCGGTTTCTCAGAGATGTCGGGTTCAGTGGCCAAGAGTTGCGTCACACGGTGAAGAACTTATCTGAAGCAGCAGAAAGGAGAAGGAACTGGCTGTAGTTGAGATGGAAAGATTCTGGCTGGGGATCTCAAGCACATAGAAAGAAAGCAACGCTGATGTACAGGTAAGTAAGCTGGGCTGAGTTGAGTGGGGGACAGAGGTGGGGTGATGCTGGGATGCCAGAATCACTGTTGAGCCCTCTTGAGGTGTCGTGGGCTAGTCGACCACTGAAGACCCCAGAGATGTACCCTACTTAGCTCAATCCAGATGGTTGTCATGCTGATGCGCTGGAGAGACGGCACTGTGGTTGATCCCTGGAGCCAGCATCGCAGCCGTTGTGTGTGCTGATGCACTGGGGAGGCAAAATAAGCTGATCCCTGGAACCAGCATTACACTTCAGCCATCAACACCAGGCAGAAGGATATCTACATCATCAGATGGAAAGAAACGCAAATGGATGGAGATGCAGATGGATCACATTAGTTTACTTTAAAGCTACCTCTTAGTTGGTGCTTATCTTGATGAGAGCCGAGTTCACATCAGCATGAAGTTTAACATCTACTCTGATTTAATGGAATTCATGAGTTAAAGCTGTGTATCTGGAGCCATGGCATGTGGTATAATTATTGCATACTTCAGACATTGGTCCTTATCTTGGGGGTGAAAAAAACAATCTTTTAGATTGGATCGCTCCATGATGGAAAAAAAATGAAGACTAGAAGGTGATGCAAGGGGGTGAGGTGGGTTTCTTTACAAGATACTCTGTATTCGTAACTGATAAGGACTGTGAGATTGGCGAGCATTGCTGGAAGATTGGACCAATACTGAATGAGATTAGTTTAGTCGTACTTCTTCAAAATCAAGCTATGTGATTTTAAAAGGGTGTCAAATCTTAGTGTAGGGCTAGCCCTTTCAACAAAGTACATGTTCTCTCCACTGTGGGTTCTCTCTGTGTTTCTTCCTTGACTGTTAATTTAAGGTCACAGCTACTCTACATTAAACACACATGACGCAAGTACGTTCCCATTCAGTTCAACCCTAATGTACACAATAATAATATTAAGTACCTACGTTCTTTTTTTTTGTTTTTCATCTTGGGGACACAGCTTATGTTCATTTATCTAAGTTTGCTTTCTTTGTGGTCTTGTGGTTAACCCTTCTTGCATATACAGTACTGTACCATCAACAGCATGTTCGAAAGCTTGATTGCTATTATTTCCCACCTAAACAACAGGAGCAGGCCTCTACCCTGACTTATTTTTCTTTGGAGCACATGTACATCCGCGTTGAAAGATGTAGTCCCATACTGAGAAATGTAGGCACACATTAAAAAAATACTGAAACACAATTCTGCAAATAATAAGCATAACGGTACCATGGTGAACATCTATTTTTTTCATTTTTTTTTTCAGAGCACTTGTGGAGTTTAACAAAATAAATCAAACAGTCTATTTTTTCCAGCTGAATTGTCTTTTCATCTGAAGTTGTAAGGTTAGCTGATACCCTTGCTGAGGCCCAGTAGTAACTCTCTTGGCCTTTAGCGGTTGAGTGGCTCTGTGTAAAGCCGAGGTGCCTGTCTGCCTGTCTGTGTGAGCCAGCCACTCTTGTGAAAATTCCCTATCAGTCAGATCTCTGTGCCTGGAAACCGTGACAACATTAATCTTATTTGTCATAACCGGTCCCAAGGGAGGCCTGGCCAGCCTGGGCCCTCGATTTGAGGATTTGCTGGACCCCCTTTATCTCATCCCTGCAGTCTGTGAACCTAATTAGATGTGAAAGTTAAAGAGGCTGAAATGGGGACAAAAGCGACATTATGCAAATACTGTTTGATTTGTGTCCATCCATTCCCCTCTCTGTCTTTCTTCCCCTCTAGAATGGTCATTTAAAACAGTGAAGAAGAGGAAAAAACTCACAGGAGACTCTGTAAACTGCCCCCCCTCGCCCCTCACTCCCTTTCTCGTGATAAATCAGCTGCTAAGACTGGGATAATTGGACACTTTGTCTAAAATCCTTTAATCATTTTTGTCTTTTTTTTTTTACAGAAAAGCTGTCCTCTAAGTCCCACTGGTGTGGAGGGGATGAGCAGAGAGAGTGATATTTAAGAGCTGACAGAGACATTTCTCATGGATTAGGATATTGTTCATATTTGTTCAAATCATATCAGATTATTATATTACAGATTTACATTACAAATAAAACAACAAGAAAACAAAAATGAATCATATTAATAGTATACATAAAGGGCTTGCTTCATGCAATAGTTAGGAGCAAGATCGCCCAACAGGCTGGTCTGCACAGCTGTTTGACTAAACGTGTGGCAAGGATTGTAATAAATTACAGGATTTGATTTATAGCAGTTTGCAACAATGACTTTGATTATAATTATTTAAGTAGTGTAATTGTTATTATATTATTATTATTATTATCCATCCATCCATTATCAATAACCGCTTAATTCTTTACAGGGTCACAGCAGACACAGGGCGCAAGGCAGGACTACACACTGGATGGAATGCCAGTCCATCACAGGGCACCACACACACACACACACCGAGGGCAATTTAGAGTGACCAATCAACCTGACCAGCATGTGTTTGGATTGTGGGAGGAAACTGGAGAAAACCCACGTGAACATGGGGAGAACATGCAAACTCCACACAGACAGACCCCCTAGGACCAGGACCCTAGCACTATGAGGCAGCAGCGCTACCACTGTGCCGCCATTATTATTATTATTATTATTATTATTATTATTATTATTATTATTATTATTATTATTATTAGTAGTAGTAGTAGTAGTAGTACATTTCATTAAGCAATAATACTGTATCATACAACAAATCCAAGAAAGGGATATCTATTTGCAATCCTTTTTTCTTTTTTATTATTTTATTACACCCACACATTAGAAAAAACTTTTGCAAAAAAAAACCAAAAACAATAACTATGCAATTACAGACAAACCCAGACAGACACCCACATTCACACACTGCACATTTACACACTCACACACTACGCATTTACACAACCAGACAGAAACCCACATTCACACACTGCACATTTACACACTCGCACACTACACATTTACACACCCAGACAGACACCCACATTCACACACTGCACATTTACACACTCGCACACCACACATTTACACACCCAGACAGACACCCACATTCACACACTGCACATTTACACACTCGCACACTACACATTTACACACCCACACAGACACCCACATTCACACACTGCACATTTACACACTCACACACTACACATTTACACACTCACACAGACACCCACATTCACACACTGCACATTTACACACTCACACACTACACATTTACACACCCGGTCAGACACCCACATTTACACACTGCACATTTACACACTCACACACTACACATTTACACACCCAGACAGACACCCACACTCACACACTACACATTTACACACTCACACAGACACCCACATTCACATACTGCACATTTACACACTCGCACACTACACATTTACACACCCAGACAGACACCCACATTCACACACTACACATTTACACACTCACACACTACACATTTACACACCCAGTCAGACACCCACATTCACACACTGCACATTTACACACTCACACACTACACATTTACACACCCAGTCAGACACCCACATTCACACACTGCACATTTACACACTCACACACTACACATTTACACACCCAGACAGACACCCACATTCACACACTGCACATTTACACACTCACACACTACACATTTACACACCCAGTCAGACACCCACATTCACACACTGCACATTTACACACTCACACACTACACATTTACACACTCACACAGACACCCACATTCACACACTGCACATTTACACACTCACACACTACACATTTACACACCCAGACAACCTTAGAATCTTCCACAGCTTTCTTTGCCGCCCATTTTCTTCCAGTTTTCAACACAGGTGCCGCCTCCCTTACGCATTTGTCACGTGAATCTACTAATGTCATTTAAGTTATTTAAGCCCAACCACATACACAGAGCTTGATAACATCAGATATGTTTTAAAAGTCTGTTTTGTTGAATTGAATAAAATTTGATATTCATGAAAACGGTTCCAGACTTTGTTGGCTTTTTGTAACAGTTGTCTCAAGCATGTTTCATACATACTAAAACTGTTTTAATCCACCACAGTTGAGTTAAAATGTATTTCAATACTGCCTAAAAACCCACTATGACTCAGCAATAGTAATGTGAAGTCAGTGTTTGCAGGCTTGATAGTGGGAAATTGAATTCAGAATGTGAATCTGTTGTGTTATGTGAATTCAATGCATAGCCTGAAAAAGCTAAAGCTCATTTTGTTTTAAAGATTTGAATTCAGGAGATATGATTGATGGTGAGAGCTATTTATTATAGCGTGCTGCTACAGAGAAAGACTCAATGGAATCACTATCACTCGCTGCTTCAAGCTGATTAATTAAAAAAATAACTGCAGTAATATATACAATAATGATATTTATACTAGCACATTTATTTAAGTATATGTCAGGACCAATGATCTTGAATTGAGATACTTTACTAATGAGTTAATTACGTATTATTCTATTTAATTGGCTCCATTTACTGACACATATAGAATTCAACTGAAGTTGTTTTTCTCTCTAATACCTGAAAACACATATTGTCGAAACGCGTTGTGTTTTGTGTTTCGTGTTTTTAATAATAAAGAATAGTTTTTTAGATGGAAAACGTTGCGGCTTGCTTTTTACTTTCTTGAAAATGAATTAAGGATACAATTGAGCAATCCTGAGTGTGAGACCCACCCAGTCTCTGCAAACAACCAACAAGTGGACTTTGATTTGTCTTTGACTCAACATGGTTAATGACTAAACTGAGACTACTTATGTCATATATGTGTGTATATATATATATATATATATATATATATATTATATATATATATATATATATATATATATATATATATACTGCTGCACAAAAGAAACACAACACTAAGGTCTAATGGATTTAATCAAATATCTTAAACATAGATATCAAACAAAAGTCACAGAAAAAGTGAATAAAAATACAAATCAAAGATTCATGAGAATTTTTCAGTATGAAATGTGACACACTGTCAAAATGAAAACATTACAAAGTTAGTATCGGGTGTGACCTCCCTGAGCATTAACACCATCCTGGCAGAGTTGACGCATAGACCTGATCAGACTCTGGATAGACTGCTGTGGGATGTACCGCCGCTCTTCCTGTGCAGCTGCAGCCAGCTGGTGAAGGTTGGCTGGTCGTGGTTGTCTCCTATGGATGGCACTGGTGATTTGGTCCCATAGATGATCTATTGGACTCAGGTCAGGAGAAAAAGCTTGGCCAGACCTGCCGGAAAATCAACACTTCCAGATTGGCTTGCAGGAACAGAAAAACTGTTGCCTCAAGGACTTTGTCAATGTATCTCTGAGCAGTGGCCCACAGAAGATGGAGATTTCTTCTCTCAGCTGATACCCCTGAACGGCCTCCGAGAATGCAAATCATCTGGAGTTTTTATGTGTGTGCCTGTAACAGGGGAGAGATCTGTGCTGACTCTGCTGGCGTGTTCACGGGCTGCAGGAAGAGGGCGGCAGTCGCCCAACAACCGCCTGTGAGTCATGGCAGTGACACGGGGAGGTGGGAAAGTGGGTGTGTGGACTTTCCCCCTCTCTGAATGGCTGAGAGGCGGGTCTTGGGTGATTGTTAGTCCTATAAAATAACGCTCTGTTGTTTCCTCAGGTCTGCCCACTTAGACGCGCTAAGGGTGCGGACACTTTGATTCGGGACCGGGAATCAGCGAGACAGAGAGAGAGAGCGGGGAACCCTTGGGCAGACCCCAAATGGAATCGACCAACTCTTCCATACCAGTATTGTGAAAGAGCAGGCGAGATAGCCGACAGAGTAGGACGGTGATCCGGGTCGTGCGGGTAGCGGCGACCGGGATAACGCTGCCGAGTGCAGCACCTTTTATTTGTAGTTTTATTACTGTTTTATTTTCCCTTGTTCTTTTCGCCTTCTGTTTTCATTATTATTTCTTTGAGCACCTGCGAGTGCATTTGCTGTTCGTGTACCAGCTGTGGTATTTCCGTGGTGCTGTCTATCATCGTTGATAGGCAGCCCACAGTCAACAGTGCCCTCTACCGGAGAGAAAAAAAAAAAAAAAAAAAAAAAGAAATCTAAAATAAAACTGGGCACCTGTGTGGTTTCCCAAATACACCTGTCTGTCTCCTGGTCAGTGAATTACCCACAACCCTTGTGCCCAATGAGGTATTGATGTAAAACTTAAACTGTTGTGTTTTCATTGTGCATTGTGTGTGTGTGTGTGTGTATATATATATATATATATATTATATATATATATATATATATATATATATATATATATTATATTATATATATATACTCATATACACGATTAAAATCAATGATACGAAAAAGAGTACTATTTTTAACGTCAAATAAACTTTTAATTCCACTTAAGACCACTGGTGAATTTTGTGGACACTAAAAGAAAGTTTCAAAAGTCTGAAATTAAGTGTATTCAGTATAAATTGAACATTCCCAGAGTGGTCTTATCGTATCTCACCAGAAAGAAAGAAACCTTAGTGTGTAATTTCATGTATTAATAGTCTCGTGTAACACTGCACTTGTGACAGACGAGGACATTTATGTTTCCTGAATAATGACAATTACAACTCAATCTGTACGAAGTAGTTTTTATTGCTTTATGTAAAAAAAACAGTTTTTACCATTTTTCAAAAAATGGTTTACCGGTTATATTATTTTTATGTGTTTTATTTATAACTGATGTCGTAATAAAGACTGACTGAAGTCTAACTGCATTCCTTCAGTCTAATTGGGTGACGAGATGAACACAACCACTGCAGTGTTTGTGGTACATAATAAGACACTAGTGAAGACCTCAGAGTGGTGTTACATTGAAATGTCACCTGTCAGCTTTACTTTGACAGCTACTGAAGCAAGTGCATTGCAGTCTTTACATCCCAAACCATGGCTGGAGACCCAATATACCAGCCCTTTTAAGAGCGGAGTCAGAAAATAACAATAAATAGCTAGGCAGACAGGCCCTCGTGGTTTACTGTCAGAGATGTGAAAGGAATTAATACAATTACTACTTGCTTGTCTTTAAACTTTATAATTTGTGACTCCTACTGGGATGCCTGTGGCACCTTACAATATCTTGGTGACCCTAGCACCTGTCAGATGTTGGATGTTGATAGTGGTCAGTTCAGCTTGTTTCTGAAGACCTTTGGAACTGTAGTATAATACCCCTTACTCTTATTTGCAGGCATTGATGCGGTATGGCATGTCAGCTGTGGAAGACAAGTGTAAACGGGGCTAATATTAATGTAGTGATATTTCCTGAACCCATCACCTAGACTCCCAGGGGCCCCTGGGTCCACTAATCTAGACCTTGCTTTGATCAAGACCATTATAGAAAGACTGAAAATCATTGTGATTTGATGGCTTTGTTGGAACCTACGTCGCTAAATTAACTTAATTCTGGGGAAACTTCCTCCATGCTCTAAACAAAATGACTAAACAATCTATATAAAACATTGTGCTGGTAACTACATGGTCACTGACTCACACCAAGCTTGTGTCTGTTACATTGAAACAAAAGGTGCAGAAAGCCACTGTCATTTCTATATGCTGGCCTTGTTTTGTATCCATGATGTGCCTGTTAAGTGGCTCACTAGTGTGAGTGTGATGAATTAACCTAGAATACTTTATTAAACCTAGAGAACAGCAAGCAAAACAGAAAAGTTACCAGTTCTGGAGACCACAGTGTAGCAGTCCTCTTTTCTTCCACTCATCTAACAAAGAACTAAATAAGCCTGTTTTATACCTAACTTGGATACATCAGTCTACAACAATCTTCTCCTCATTATCAATGTTCAAGTTACATCATTCCTCGATAACTCTTGATTCATTATCACTGATCTCCTGGTATAACTTGGCCCGTCACCTTCCTGCACTCCATCTCCCCGTTCAATTCTAATGTTCTAAGATAAACATACTCACAACTCATGCATTCAATACACATTCTGCTAATGATATAGTGTTATAAAAGATTACAAGACCCAGACATTGGTACCTCCATATCTCATACCCAAATGAGAAATGTACTGTATTTATTTCTAAGTAACTTTCCACAGGCTTGCTTTTACATTGGTTAAAGAAAACACACAGACAATGCTAGCATAGCAACACACAAAATAACAAACAACATCTGATCTTCTAGCATGCCGAACAAATGATTTGCAGAACAGTAAAACCACAAGTCAATTTTTAAAACAATTACAACTCTATGTAAGGAGTTTATTAGTATAGGCACGGTGCCATGGTCTCATGTAAAGAAACCCTAGGCTCGGGGCTGTTTGGGTATATTCCAAGGTTAGCCTATGCAATATGGCTTTGTAAGTCCTCTACCATGCAGGATCAGCCTCAGGCACACTTATCACTACCATGATAATGACATCCAAGAAATTGTAGGGCTAAGAGCACCACGATCAATGATGTTTTAATTGAATTAAATTAAATATTGCTCCATGTTCGTTCTGTTCATTATTTTAAGACCCCTTCAACTTCAGTATGAAATTAAAATGTTAAAGTGGCTGTGCGTGTTACTTGGTCATTTTGGCAAGAGGCTATTATCTGGCCATTGGACAAGGTAATTGAGACACCCACAGTGGGAGATGGGGGTTTTTGAATGAAAATGAACCCAAAGGAAAAGTAGGCAAACTGTTTATATTAATAATTTGCTGGCTGATTTGTGTCTAATGGTTCAATGCCTATGCTTGCCATGCAGTTTACAAGCACAATGCTACAGACATCAGTGGTTGCTGCTCTGTTTTGTGTTTCGAGTAGTCAAGAATGATGAAAACCGAACTCACTTAAACACAACAGTCAAAGAGTCCTTCGCATCCATCTGGGTTTGCATCTGGTCACTAACACTGATTTTGACTCATTTGGCAGGTTCCTGTTTTAATACACAAACAGGGTTGGAATTTAAGGGTTTCTTGTGAAAAAACTCTCAGATACACTATATCGGTCCACACATGCTTGGTGGCAAAGGACCTCAGAAAAGATTGTCTATGGTCAGCTTTCATGAGTTCATATTGCTGATTGCTACTGTCGGATCTAACGTACAAAGAGTTTTAACTGCAATTCTGCACTAGTATTTTCCTTTCAGTAGAAGTCTGAATTAATGTCTTTAAATGTATTGGTTTATTTTAGCATTTCTACATATCTTAAGATTGAATGTTCTATATTGTATAATGAATATAATACTGTAACTCAGTGCTTTCCCCCTGTGGCTGCTGGTTTTCATTCCAACTGAGCTCTCAGTTATTTAACTAGACCCTTCATTGAAATGATAATGTGCTTAATTAGACCTTTTTACTTGTTTTCAGCTCCTAAACAGTTACAGAGTTCAAGTTACTTATAAAATGTTAACGCTAACTAGAAATCTGCAACTGTTTAGGAGCTGAAAACAATTCAAAATGTGTAATTAAGCAAATTATCAGTTCAATTAAGGATCTAGTTAAGTAATTGAGAGCTTGGTTGGAATGAAAACCAGCAGCCACAGGGGGCCCCCAGGACCAGGGTTGAAAACCAATGATGTACCTAACTGGATGGAGGAGTTCCCGGGCCTGAAGTGAAACCAAGGGCACTAATCACTCTGGCCTCTTAACAGAAAAGAGTTCAATACAAAGACAGTTCTAAGACTTTTTAACAAGACAAATATATTTTGAATGCATTTGTTTCTGTGTAAAACACATTACTTATAGTTACTTGCTTGTATGGTCTGATTCATTATTATTATTATTATTATTATTATTATTATATTATTATTATTATTATTATTGTTATTTATTTATTTTCACACAAATCTGTCTTTGGTCAGTATTTTTTGATGAGAAATGGTCAGTACAGATACTGTTGTTTTTCATGGGTGCTTTCTATCTACTGAAACAGCTGTTGCATTAACGATATGGATGAGCCTCAATAAACCAGCTCTAGTTGTTACTGCAAAGCCTTTGATTTCTTTAAAAAAAAACATATGCATTATATCATAGATAGGAAACATAACATTGTACAATATGTAGCATAGCACTACAAGGGTAAAATTCATTTAGTAAAGTCAAAAAATAATCACAGTTTCTAATATTCTGGTAATCAATGACATTTAACTCTTCATCACATGTCCTAGACTAGAATCATGTATTCTGCCATCTGCATCCAGGACCGTATGTGAAATGCAGTGCAGGCACCTACACAGGGTAATACACACATGGTAATTGAACAATACAAGCTTGGTGACGATTGGTGCAAAATCAAGGCTGTTCGCATATTCACCATGCACTGATTCCATCCATAAACACTTTCCATTGAGATCAATTATATTGGTATTTTCTTAGATTTTCTCTAATGTACTACGTACTGTTGAATTTATTTTTTTTACATTAATTTTGCAAATGTGTTATTCAATGTCAAAAATGTTACAACCCTGCTACAATTGTTAGGCATATTACAGTATGTAGGAAAAGGTATAAGCAATTAAATATAATTGAAATAATGTTTTTTGCATATAAAGTTGGAAAACAGATTTCAAACATTGTAAAGAAAATTCCGTATAGAAAAGTTAGATTTGAAAAGAACTAATTAACTTACCACCAAAGCTCTTCAAGATGAACCTTGTTTCTTACAAATTTCAGGTCTTAGTTCCATTTTCATAACGTAGGCTACTATATTATATGACATGGTAATACAATACTCTAGCTCAGAAATCTAATTAACCATATAAAGAAAAAGATGATATTTTGGTTACTATGGAAATAGACCCCCCCCCATCCCCAACATCCACCAAATAAAAATAATAATTGTTTTCACATTGAACTGCTGTCCACTATGAGAATCCTTAGCATGGCATTGTTGGGTCAATGGTTTTTGGTACTTTAAGAAAGGTGAAAACAGAGGCTATCTTGACCTACTTGTGTTTCATGTATTTACTTCAAGCGCAATACGAGCCAATTTCATTACCTATATGCTTAATTCAATTATTATTATTATTATTATTATTTTTATCTAACCAAAATAGGGGCAGTGAGTGAACAAAGTATAATAGAAAATCAAGGCCAATCTGTTTTTTTTAGTTGTTGTCAATCCCTATATGAATGCATTTGCTCTTTCTTATTCAGGTTGTAGCATGTGTAAACACAAGTCATTATATTGATCACTTTATTGAAGTTTTGACCAGTCATGTTTTAGTTTTAGGTTGCTTTCTGATGCTGATCTATTTAAACCGTTTCTTGACTGTACAGGTTTTTGGCATCTCTGTGGCAGTTTTCTTTTAATCACAGTACAATATTAAGTATAAGACCAATGTACTGACCCCTTACTGCAAACAGCTGTAAAAACCACTTGTGCTTGATTTCTGCTGGTTTAGTCTTTGGCCCATTACCTGACAAGCTGATCTGGAATGATTGGCATTTTTTTTTTTTAAATAAATATTTACTGTACTGTAAAACAATACAAATTGTGATTTCCTGCAGGCTCACACTAAACCACTAAGCACCTAATTTAGAACATAGAACATAAGAAAGTTTACAAACGAGAGGAGGCCATTCGGCCCATCTTGCTCGTTTGGTTGTTAGTAGCTTATTGATCCCAAAATCTCATCAAGCAGCTTCTTGAAGGATCCCAGGGTGTCAGCTTCAACAACATTACTGGGGAGTTGATTCCAGACCCTCACAATTCTCTGTGTAAAAAAGTGCCTCCTATTTTCTGTTCTGAATGCCCCTTTGTCTAATCTCCATTTGTGACCCCTGGTCCTTGTTTCTTTTTTCAGGCTGAAAAAGTCCCTTGGGTCGACACTGTCAATACCTTTTAGAATTTTGAATGCTTGAATTAGGTCGCCACGTAGTCGTCTTTGTTCAAGACTGAACAGATTCAATTCTTTTAGCCTGTCTGCATATGACATGGCTTTTAAGCCCGGAATAATTCTGGTCGCTCTTCTTTGCACTCTTTCTAGAGCAGCAATATCTTTTTTATAGCGAGGTGACCAGAACTGCACACAATATTCAAGATGAGGTCTTACTAGTGCATTGTACAGTTTTAACATTACTTCCCTTGATTTAAATTCAACACTTTTCACAATGTATCCGAGCATCTTGTTAGCCTTTTTTATAGCTTCCCCACATTGTCTAGATGAAGACATTTCTGAGTTAACAAAAACTCCTAGGTCTTTTTCATAGATTCCTTCTCCAATTTCAGTATCTCCCATATGATATTTATAATGTACATTTTTATTTCCTGCGTGCAGTACCTTACACTTTTCTCTATTAAATGTCATTTGCCATGTGTCTGCCCAGTTCTGAATCTTGTCTAGATCATTTTGAATGACCTTTGCTGCTGCAACAGTGTTTGCCACTCCTCCTACTTTTGTGTCGTCTGCAAATTTAACAAGTTTGCTTACTATACCAGAATCTAAATCATTAATGTAGATTAGGAATAGCAGAGGACCTAATACTGATCCCTGTGGTACACCACTGGTTACCACACTCCATTCTGAGGTTTTTCCTCTAATAAGTACTTTCTGTTTTCTACATGTTAACCACTCCCTAATCCATGTACATGTGTTTCCTTGAATCCCAACTGCGTTCAGTTTGAGAATTAATCTTTTGTGCGGGACTTTGTCAAAAGCTTTCTGGAAATCTAAATAAACCATGTCATATGCTTTGCAATTATCCATTATCGATGTTGCATCCTCAAAAAAATCAAGCAAGTTAGTTAGACACGATCTCCCTTTCCTAAAACCATGTTGACTGTCTCCCAGGACCCTGTTACCATATAGGTAATTTTCCATTTTGGATCTTACTATAGTTTCCATAAGTTTGCATATAATAGAAGTCAGGCTTACTGGTCTGTAGTTACCTGGTTCAGTTTTGTTTCCCTTTTTGTGGATCGGTATTACGTTTGCAATTTTCCAGTCTGTTGGTACCACCCCTGTGTCAAGAGACTGCTGCATGATCTTGGTTAGCGGTTTGTAAATTACTTTTCATTTCTTTGAGTACTACTGGGAGGATCTCATCCGGCCCAGGGGATTTCTTTATTTTAAGAGCTCCTAGTCCCTTTAACACTTCTGCCTCAATTATGCTAAAGTTATTTAAAACTGGATAGGAACTGGATGACATGTGGGGCATGTTGTCAGTATCTTCCTTTGTAAAAACTTATGAAAAGTAATCATTTAATATATTTGCTATTTTTTTTTTCTTCATCTACGATTTTGCCATTTGTATCTCTTAAACATTTAATCTCCTCTTTGAATGTTTGCTTGCTGTTGTAATATTTATTATTTATAAATATTTACTGTACTGTAAAACAATACAAATTGTGATTTCCTGCAGGCTCACACTAAACCACTAAGCACCTAATTTGTTGTTCATGCCTTAAAATAATTCAGGCACATCCTCATTTAGTATGGATTCCACTTTCAGGTCTGTTTCTCGCTTAGTCTGCATGCAACTGAATCAGCAGGAAATTATGCAAACATCATAAATAAGAAATGCATGTTGAAGGCGGGTCTTCAGAGGGATCCTTTCATTGGAACAATGTTACAGGAGTCGGCCTGTCTGCCTACACTGGTGACGCCTGGTGTGATATGAGCTTTCATTTAGGATTTAGGAGATGGGAAAATATGCTGGCTGCAATATCT
>NC_054537.1:94547989-94560489 GCF_017654505.1 Polyodon spathula
CGTGAGTGAAGGTTATACAGTAGATGCCTTCTTCATCACGGATGGAAGGTCAAGGAGGAAAGTCATCAGCAGCCCCAGGACCATCCAGCGCCATACTTGCAATGAGTGTGGAAAGACCTATGCCACGTCTTCCAACTTGAGCCGGCACAAGCAAACCCACCGCAGCATGGACAGCAAGATGGCCAAGAAGTGCCACACCTGCGGAAAGATCTACGTGTCCATGCCGGCCATGGCCATGCACTTGCTGACCCATGACCTCAAGCACAAGTGTGACATCTGTGGCAAAGCCTTCAGCAGACCATGGCTGCTGCAGGGTCACATGAGGTCACACACGGGTGAGAAGCCATTTGGATGTGCCCACTGCGGGAAGGCGTTTGCTGACCGCTCCAACCTCCGTGCCCACATGCAGACTCACTCTGCTTTTAAGCACTACAAATGCAAGAGATGCAACAAGACCTTTGCCCTCAAGTCCTACCTAAACAAGCACTATGAGTCCGCCTGTTTTAAGGGCACATTCTCGCCTTTGAGTCCACTTGAAGATTGACTTCAATATTTAAGAACCTCTTCTTCATCTGGAAGAAGAAAAAGATGGAAAAAAGATCAGAAGAAGAAGAAGAAGCTTACTTTTAGTCGTAATACAGAGATATTGAAGAGACGAAGTCTTCTTCTTCTTCTTCTTCTTCTTCTTCTTCTTCTTTGACCTGATAATAGCACATGTCTTCTCTTCTTCTTCTTCTTCTTCTTCTTCTTCTTCTTCTTCTTCTTCTTCTTCTTCTTCTTCTTCTTCTTTGACCTGATAATAGCACACGTCCTCTCTATTTCTTCTACAATAATGGAATGAAGAGAACAAAACCTCCTTGGATTTCTACGCATGTACTTTAGAAAGACAGTTTTTTTCCCTAAAAACTTTAAAACCTAAAATATCATGTTGTTTTGCTGAAACTCAGTGAAGACATTAAAATGTCTCTTATTTGTCACAAAGGTCAAACCTTTTATGATTGGATGATATTGTACTGCTGCCAGTGACCACAAAAGGGTTAACCTTCGAGGTAAAACATTATTATTATTATTATTATTATTATTATTATTATTATTATTATTATTATTATTATTATTATTTAAAGTATTTATTATAATAATGCATTTTTTTGTAACTTTTATTACTGAACTCTAAACTTTTAATTTGCACTTTAACGTTATTTTGCCAATCCTTCTTCATTAATATGCCAAAGCATTTGCCACTTTCTGAATAATATTTTTTGAACCTTTATGTTGGTACCTTTTTGACGTTATTGCATGCAAAAAAAGTATTACATCTATGCCAATTTTACGAAGCTTTTGATTTTGCCAAAATCTAGATAGCATTTGAGGGCAATATTTCGTATAGGAATCTCATAATGAACTATAAAGCAATAATGATATAATGCATGGTATTTTATAAATACAAAAAAACTATAACAGTTCAAATAAATCAGGTATGGTTTAATCCAGTATTCGTATTAGTCATACAGAGAGCCAATATCAGGGAAAATGCCAATGTAGTGAAATAGGATAAATGAAAAATAAAACTTCCTGTCGTCTATGGTATGCATTGCCTGCCTCTAATCTAACGTAGTTTTAGGATGTAGGCTTGTAGTGCTGATTGGTCAGCTCAAAACAGTTGAGATAATTTCTGCAAACCTGCGGAACATCCACCCAGGCAAAAAAGTTGGCACCTCCCATTATTTTACCCAATAAGGAGAGGTAGGGCTAGAATACCGCGTCCATGCAAACCCGATCCGAGACTATTTGCACTGTATTCAGACATAAACAGCACAAGTTGCCCAAGAGCAAAAGATGCCTTGTTTTTAGCCACGTGGAGGTCCCACAGTTTAAGTAGCACAACAATCTTATAGAATCAGGTAGAAGGAACTTGTACTAGCTAGACCTCTGTTTTTGTACTTAGAAAAAAAGGAACAACTGATTATTGCAAGAAGCCTTGTAAATAATACTTTGGAACTTAACAAGATTTTTACAACTGTAAAGAATCTAATAACGTTATTTCTGGAGATTTTTTCTTGGGATTTTTCGAGCCAGTATTTGAATGATCTAAGCACAATGACACCAGGCATTTTGTCGCACTTCATAATAAAGGATTTTTAAAAAGTTATCTGTGTTTTATTTATTCTTTACAAAACTATTTTAGCCAACTGTAGTCAAATGTTTACGATGTTTATTTACACCTAGTTAATGTCATATAGCAATACAAAGATATATACATTATTATATAGATATATATATATATATATACTATATATAATATATATATATATATAGATATATATATATATATATATATATATATATGTATATATATGTATATATATATATATATATATATATATATATATATATATATATATATATATGCATATACTATATACATATTATAATGTTAACAGTTTACAATCACACTACAGTAGATACAATGGCAATAATGTTATTGTTTGAAAAATAATATTACAATTGTATTAAAAGAAAACACAACCCAGGTTCTTACTCTTCGAGTTACCGGTAATATTGTGTGTTTTGTGCGACTCTTCTTGTCTGAGGCACATGTTGTTATACGTGTTTGCTGTGCTGTGCATGTAGTTTGGAATGCAGAAAGGGGTGATTCGGTTGTTTGGAAGTTGCTGCACGGGATCTGCATTCTGGTCGCATGCAGGTGAGAGTGTTCTCCCAACGAGTCAACTTTCTCTTGCCTTCCAATTCTACCAACGTCCTTGTCACCCATTCAGCTCTGATTAAATAACAAAGAACACCCCCAGACCCCCATCTCTGTTAACACAGAGCCAATGCTATTGTAATGATACACACTGGGAACTGGCAAGGAATTATTATTATTATTATTATTATATTATTATTATTTATTATTATTATTATTATTATTATTATTATTATTATTATTATTATTTGTCTGGCTAGAATAGAGAAATAAAAAGAGCCCAAGCTGTTGCTATGGTGCATGCTTATCTGTTGGGTAAGATTGATTAAAGTAATGATTATAAAAGCAGCCTCATCCTGATGGTTTGTGTGGAAACTGTTTTGTTTTATTTCTTCATTTATTGCATTTATATAATGCTTGTTATACAAAAGTATCGCAAAGCGCTGTACAGTACATAGCAGAAAAAAGAACAAACCACAATACATGTGTATAGCATGTCACACATACAACTGCTACAGTCAGACCATTTAAATAACAGTATACACATAATACAAAAGCAGCAATTTTAAAGTTACATTAAAACAACCCACAAAGATAAGAAAGCCATTTTATAAAAGTGCGTTTTTAGTCGAAAACTGTAACGGTCCCAGCTTCCCTGACAAACAAAGACAGAGCATTTCATAATTTAGGAGCTCTACAAGAAAAAGTCCTACCTCCCGTGTTGAGCCTAGGAATAACCAGCAGCCCTGCATCTGGTGATCTCAGAATGCAGTTTGGAAGATAACTCCAGCTACTCCTGCAAATAACTAGGTGCTAATCCATTCAGGGCCTTGTAAATTAACAGCTAAATCTTAAAATCAATTTTATACCAGCCAGTGTAAAGAGGCCAAAACAGGTAATATGTTCACTTTTTTAGTCAGAATTGTAACAGTGGTATTAAGAACAAGCTGAGATACCACACGTTTTGGGACACCAGAAAAAAGTGCAATAATGATCAATTCTAGATGAAACAAAGGCATGCATTAGTCTCTCAGCATCAGATACGGTCAAATAATTGGTCTAAGTTTGTCTATATTTCTCAAATGGTAAAAAGATACTTTAGTAACTTCCCTAATATGAGTCTCCAATGAGAGATCAGGATCAAAGATGACCCCCAAACTCTTCATTTCTAGTTTAAGTTTTCATGAGAGACTGCAAGGGTCGAGCTCATGTAATCCCACATTTCCTTTTATTTGGTTCTGTGAGCCCACTAGCATAACCTCTGTTTTTTTGGTTTAAATTATTGTGCCACTGTTTTTTTTTTTATAGTTGTTGCCAATTTTTAATTTTTTTTATTTTCTCCCAATCTGAAATGGCCAATTATTATTTATTGATGCTCGGCTCACTGCTACCACCCCTGTGCTGACTCGGGAGCGGTGAAGATGAACACACGAAGCATGTGCCGTCAGCCGCCCGCTTCTTTACACACTGCGGATTCACCATGCAGCCGCCCAGGAGCTACAGCACAGGAGGACAACGCAGCTCCCGGGCAGCTAACAGGCAAGCCCACAGGCGCCCGGCCAGACTACAGGGGTCGCTGGTAAGCAGTGAGCCGAGGACACCCTGGCCGACCTAGACATCTAACACCAAGAACATGTTTAATAGTTTTGTAGGAATAGGATCAAGAGAGCATGTAGTAGCTCTCATATGTTGAACTAGCTCTGTCAATTCCTGTAAGGTAATCAAAAGAAAAAGCCCCCATAGTAGCCTTAATTTAATAGGTGTAGTTGGTAAAATTACGCTGGAGTCCTCCTTTATAGAAGGTCTTTGTGGAATCTCATTTCTTATGTCTAGTATTTATTTTTAAATAATTGTAAGAAGTCATTGCAGCTGTGAGAGGAGCCAATGTCAAGGGTAGGACTATTAGGGGAAGGATTAATTCATTTATCTAGGGTAGCAAAAATAAATCTAGGATTATGTTTATCTGTTTTCAATTAAATTAGAATAATATGATGAGCTAGCCAGTGCAAGAGCGTTCCTATATTTAACCAAGTGCCCCTTCCATGTGTCCTTGGTGATGCAGTGTTTCATGATTGAGGATTTGGCTTTCCTCTCTCATGCTTTAATACACAGGGCCTGTCATTCCTTGGCCTGCGTCTCTGGAGAGTCACCCTGCTGTTTTGATCAAATGGAAAAGACATTTTCTTCTTTCATAAATTTGACAAGTATACAATGGAGATGGAATAACTTAAACTGCAAGATATAACCTCATTTTAATACAGATGTGCTTTATTACAGCTATACATGGCTGCTGTTGTTACTGCTGTCTGTCAAAGGACCCAATAGAATACATACAACTAAAGGATTTTATGTGGTAGATAAAACTGTTAAAAAAAAACAATATCGTTTATGAGAAGTATCTGTCCAGGAACTCCTGTATTGCACAAACTGCAGTGGTAATCTATTGCAGTCAATATAATTAAAAGCTGACTGGCACCAGCCCACCATGTCTACTTTAGAAATGAGCCTCTACAGCCTGCCTTGGTCTTCTTGAAGAAGTTAAAACAGAAAAATCCCCCCCCCAAAATGAAGACCTAAAAACATTATTAACCAATGACCAGTTACTGACAGATCCCATAGTTGTCGTTTGAATAAATAATGCTGCATTTAATATTCAGGAGGGTCCTATTTCTCTTTTCTATTTTAGAGGTTTGCATAAGAGATCTACTCCACTCTCCCATTACATAAGGATGATAGCGTATCAAAGGTCAGTCCATTAACTGGACTGAATGCCACTAGAGGGCGACAGCATGATACCAGGCCTGTTTAATTTTATCCTATGTCATCATTAGGTCATACCTGAGTGCCACTACTAACAATGTTGTATCTGGGAACCTTGAGGAAAATTGACTGCTAATTGCCCCTTGTCTGATTCAGGTAGCTGGCACCAGTGACATGCCCGCACTAAAACAGAACAATAGGTCACAAGAACAATAGGTCACAAGAGAGGCATTTCATACCCTATTATAGATTAACACTTACCTTTTATATTCTGTAACAACACAGTTTCCAAAAGAAATGTTCTAAATAGGTTAATTTCTGAACTGATCTCCACAAAGCTGTAAGTTGTAAAGCTGTAAGAATTAACAATCTTAACACATTCACAGTGTACATCTAAAGAATAAACACTCACCCTGGATGATTAGCACTGTAATCCTATAACATGCATCTTGAAATAACAAGATTGTTTCTTTAAGACCTTCCAGTGGAAGTTGATTATGTCAGCTTTGTTATACATGGAATATAACATACAGGAAGGAATACCTGTGCTGCACACTCCCTGCTTTGGATTTATATCAGCCTGGATAGCAAGATAAATATTTCATTGAAAGTTAATGCAGCAATGACTACATTATGTGAGTGCCTATATCAATATTTTATGTAAAATAAACAGGTCAATGCTGTTGGTTTGGTTGCATGTTGTTTTTCCAGTGCGATCTTATAGTTTCCCCCTTCTTGTTCCTAACCTACATTTAAAACTTGGTGATTGCAGCAAAATGTTGCTGCGCAGAACACACCGAATGTGGTGCAAGTGTCATTGTGAAGCAGTGAGTGATTCAAGAGCTCATTATTAGGTAATGGAGCGGTGGAGTGCCCTCACTGTGTAATCAGGGACTCTGGAGTCTGCAGGGTGAAGTGTTTCAAGTCTATCACTTTCATTTTGAGAGACCCCAGCTCCTGTTTGGATTGGCTCTGAAGCGGTTTCAAAGTCCCCAGTGTATTATCACCCGTATACAGAATCACAACAGGATCGTCTCAGTGTCAGACTCATAATAAAAAGTCCTGTGTTAGATAAGCACAGGACTGTAAAAACCCTCAAGCATGACATTCACCATGTGATTCCATAATTTTTTTACATTATTATTATTATTATTATTATTATTATTATTATTATTATTATTATTATTACATCCTACTATTTAATTGCTTACCTGTTTAATATCCCAGTCAGTGTTTTCTGTATGATTTTCTGTTGTTGCTACTGACTAGATTGATTCTTTGCTTTTGGCAAGGCTGCCTATAGGGCTGTCAGCTGGGGGTACTATGGGTATACTCTCAGCACAGGTGTACCTGTTTTAAATATAGAGGCGTTTGATGGTGACTACTTTAACCTCCAGTATCGCTCAACACACCTCACCCAGCCCAGCAAGCCAAATGCTTTCCTAGGAACCACATGTCTACAAAGAGTGTGCTTCTTTGAAGTATTAGTGATAAAGACTTGACCTTAAGGTCATCAATTTGCTGGAAATCATTATCTATTATATAAAAAAGGCTCCTGGTTCAGTCTCCAGAGCCCTAGGTAATTGCTATACCTTGACTGTATCAGCAGAATCCATTATCCACAATGAAAGTGTTGTTTTATATATAGGCATGCCGTACTTCTGGCAACTAGATGGCTACCTCTAATCAAGTTGAGAATGTATTTCTCGCACACACTTTTTGAAGTGTCAGGTTGGTCATACAAAGAGTGTAAGAGAAAGCACACTCTGCTAGCAACCAAGCACTTACAAACATGCAATATGTGCAGAGGAAATAGCTTTTCACAGTAAGCACTTCCTCCAGAGTCGAAAAGTATCTTCAGTGCCATCCTTGAGTTTCAGTGAGTGAGGTTCAGGAAATTCCAATGTGACTTCTACTATTAAACAAAAAATGTTCTTTTAGGGGTTTTGACCACTGGGCCTCGATAGGGTTCCTTCAAAGAGATTCAGACTGGATCTTTCTGTTTGTTGTCCACCTTTCTTTTTAAAGAAAGCATGCAAGCCCAGATCAATAAAATAACTGCAAATACAATGAGAATAAGATTAAGATGAAGAGAAGATAGTAACTTGAGACTGGCAGGTGTGTTTTCACCCCAGAAATGAAAGGGGCCCCAGTGTGACAGTTCTTGGGGGTTGTGAACAGTGCTGTGGCTTTGTTTCAATCCCATTCTCAGGGAATGAAAACATCATGCATATTCAATGAGAATAAAAAGCAGAAAGCTGCTACAATGGACTTTGATCTAAATGAATCAGTGCAAAACAGCCGGTAGATTGACAGTGCCAAGGAACTTGTAATGGGTGTTTTTAGGCATGCTGCATTTTATATGTTATATGTACAGTACAGTGGAGTGAAGATCAAGCTGTGGATAAAAGAGAAAGTAAGAAGGGAAAGTCCTGCAGCTGAGCACAGAGTAAGAATAACATCCAAGGATCCTGATGAAAGCAATTCAAAAACAATGCCGCATGGAATTAATACTGTATATTTAAAAGTCTGTTTCTTCTGTGTGAGCAAAAGGGATGTAAGATTATCACCACAGTCAATGAAACTAGCCAATACTGCACATTATGCCCACTTTATTTGGATTAATAAACCCACTGTGCACTGCTCGGATAAAGCTTGTGACGACCTATATTCAGCATTTGGGTTATTTTCTGTATTGATTGCCAGATAACTTCCACACCAGCAGTACTCAAACTGATTGGTAATGTACGTTTCCAAGCTGCCTGCCAATGCAGGATACGGTGCTACTACTTCAATGAGTCAGGTATCCATGACCAACATCATGGTTTCATTCTAGAGCACTGCTTTTTAATCCAAGCATGCTGTACCCTTTGCATTTATCTGCACCCTACAAAAGGAAAATGCTGTGCACCAGGGACATCATTTGCTATAATAAGGTCAAAATTGTCCTTACAATCAGTGTTATTTCTATAATGTTATTATTATTGATTTCATCAAAGGAAAATGTAGGATATGTTTGTCACAGCAGGTGGAAAACAGAGGGATTCACTTACAGAAGAAAGTATAAATATTGCTGATGCCCAGGTACAATTATTTATACATGCTGTAAAGAAAAGGTACCATAGATAATGAGATTTAGGCTCATGATTAGGGCTGTGCTGTCCATTTTCGGGTTTGGTACCAGAATGCATAGCTGCTGTAATATCTTTTTCACAGTGGATCGGTGGAAAATTATATTTAAACTAAGGTGGTAGACTACAGTATTAGCTACATTTTGGCTGAAATGTACTGTTGTAATTACTGTTTAAAAATGTTACATTGGGTAAATATGCATTTATATGGAAATAAATGATTAGGCGATGTTACACATGAAAAACAATGGATTTATTTTTCTAACATATTTTTGCAGTATGCAAAATGTTAGTATTAGTTTGGTATATGAAAGTTTCTTATTGTGCATGAAAAGGGTAAAAACATACAGTGCCTATAGGAAGTATTCACCACCCTTGGACGCTTTCACAGATGTTGTGCTACAACCTGAAATACTGATGCATTTACACAACCTACTCAACACTTTCAAAGTGTAAAAAAAATGGGGGGGATGAAAAAACAAATCAATTAAAAATAAAAACCTGAAAAGTCTTCATTAGATAAGTATTCACCCTTTGCTATGGCACTCCTAAATAAGCTTGGGCGCAACCAATTACCTTCAGAATTCACACAATAAGTTAAATGGAGTCCATCTGTGTGCAATAAAAGTGGTGACATGACTTCAGATTAAATACACCTGTCTCTGTAAGGTCCCACAGTTGGGTAGTGCATTCAAAGCAAAGATACTACCATGAAGACCAAGGAGCTTTCAAAACAACTCCGGGATAAAGTACATGTGACTCTCCCAAAGAGACTGCAGCCTCAATCCACTGTGTAATACAAACTAATGCACACACACACACACCTGAGTAAGCACATTGTATTTTATGGTGCAGCCCCGACAGACAACCCAAGATGAACTACTTACAGCACAGCAGTCCTTCACATTTTTTGTTTTTTGGTTTTTTTTTTTCCCCAGCAGAGTTCAATGCCAGCACAGCAGGGGATAAAACAAGGGCTGTCTGTTTACCTCGTCCTCAGCTTGGATGGTGAAAACGTAATCTCAGAAGATCTTAGAGCTTTGCCGGTCACTCTGAGCTATCCAAAAGCTGGCTGAAGATATCTTCTTGTAGAGGGTTTAGTTGTATTGTTTTTTATTCAATTGAAATTTTACCCAGTCCTGTACAATTACATATAAAAAAGCATGCTTACTATCTATGAGAAGACTTAGTTTCGGTTTCTCTTACAGAGAAATTACAAAAAAGCAGGTAAATTACAGTTTTAATAGAAATCAAACCGATATTCAGAGGTAATATTTTTCGTTAACAAAAAAAACTGCATCACACTCAACTACTGTTCTCTCTCCCATAGCAACCAACACAAACTACTGATTCACTGGTACAGTACTCCCCTGACCTCCCAGCTCCCATCTAATAGGCTCTCGTTAACTGTCAGTGAAGGTACAATTTTCAAGCCCCAAAAACACAAGAGTGTGCTGCAGATTGGAGCCTCTCATGGCGCAGCTTCTAAAATGTCTTGTAATAACATATTGCAGCGTTTGTAAAGCATAGTGTAGTATAGTATAGTCGCCGCCATTTTGATCAATTTAAAATAAACGCCGCCTTGCCAAATTGAAGTAATACAGTATATTATTTATAAAATGGCTTGGATAAATTAAGTGCTGTGATTAGCTGAAAAATATCACATGACCAGACGCTAATAATTGTCTTCCCGCAATATTATTACGACTTAATAGTAACAATTATCTAAACAGGGTTTCTGTAGGTAAAAGTGTCCATATACAACTGAAACAGCATTTAAATCACTCAACAATCTTTTTTTTTCATCTCAGTCACTAAGAATTACAGAAAAATTGGCAAATAAACTGTGGTATTTATTTAGTCAGAGAACAGATCAAAGAAAACTCGAGGCAAGCAGTAACACTATTCAAAAGCCATCTGAGAAATCACTATGCAAGTCTCACTCAGCATTAATATACTGTATATGCAGCAGCGGCATCTACTTATTAAACTAAATATCGCATTATAAAACTGACTAGCGAGCGTGCAATTTTTTAGTTCGACAAAAGAGATACATCTCACCACCACCCTCTGATTTCAGAAACATTTAAAACTAAATTAAAATGTCTCCTGCTCTCTGCTGACACAACCGTTGGGGTTTTAAACAAGGTTGGGTTCGGTATGGAATTCTATTGAGCTCGCCGCGGACGGGAAGCACTGCAGCACTGCGCAAACTGGCACGGGAGCCGTTTAGACAACATATCATCTAATGCGGGTTTACAATCTAGAGAAATTCTGCCAGTTACCGGCATCGGTGTGAAAACAGCCTCGGATATTATTGGTCAGCTTCTCTTGAAGACCGCTTTTCTTACAAAAAAAAAAACACTCGGAAGCCCCTCCCTCGAGTGCCAGTGCAGCGCAGTGTTTGGCTGTTCCATGAATCCTCCCTCAGATGTGGGAAATCAGTCTGCTTTCAATTCACAAATGTCATTTCATCTAAAAAAAAAAATACTATAAATGGCAATGTTCAATGTAATGTTTATGGCAAATAAAAAAAAAGGTACAAAATATACATACATATGTTACAATCAAACAGCCTTCAGGGACTATTTTTTCTCAGTGGAAGGATACATAATACATTTCTTATTTTTTTCCTTAAAAACGCCAGTTTGTGTAATTATCACAGGTTTGCCGTTTCTTGCGTTCTAATTATTTGCATGCCTTTGGTGTGAAAGCAAGTTGACGGCATCAAAACATGTTAGACACTGATGCTTTGACGCAATGCGCTCAGTGTGAAAAGACATTTAAACAGAGAAAGATAAGAAGACCAGGAAGGAGAAGGAGATGGAGAAGGAGAAGGAGAAGGAGAAGAAGGCGGAGAAGGAGAAGGAGATGGGGAAGGAGAGGGGGCCGAGAAGGAGAAGGAGATGGGGAAGGAGAAGGAAAAGGAGACAGAGAAGGAGAAGGAGAAGGTGACAGGGAAAGAGAAAGAGAAGAAGACGGGGAAGGAGAAGGAGATGGAGAAGGAGACAGGGAAGGAGAAGGAGAAGGAGATGAAGGACATGAAGACTGTGAAGGAGACCGAGAAGGAGAAGGAGAAGGAGAAGGAGATGGAGACAGAGGAGATGGAGAAGGAGACGGGGAAGGAGAAGTAGAAAAAGACAGAGGAGAAGACGAGGAAGGAGACAGAGAAGGAGAAAGAGAAAGAGATGGAGAAGCAGAAGAAGAAGGAGAAGGAGGAGGAGAAGGAAAAGGTGGGGGGTGTCGTTCCACTAAGGGCCTGATTTTCGAAAGGGGCGAAATTGTTTTTAATACCTGAAATCACTTTGTTCTTACGGTCCGTTTTAAAATAATGCTGTAAATCTCATTGTATAATAATACAGTGTGTAATGTTAGGTTCATCGTTTTCACTGAAATTTTTGTGTTTTAAAAGAGAACATAGGGTTTACCGCTACATACTGTAATTACTGCTACATTAAACAAATAGCAGTACAACTTTTTTTTTCAATTGTTACAGTAGCAGATAGAGACATTGGGCTACTCTTATTTCAGATCCTTGAAAAAATGTCATTGGCTTTACAAAAAGAGCCAGTGGTGAGAACACAGTTTAAATGTCTTTTCACACTGAGCGCACTGCGTCAAAGCATCAGTGTCTAACGTGTTTTTCTGTCTCCTTCTCCTTCTCCTTCTCCTTGTCCTTCTCCTTCTCCATCTCCATCTCCTTCCCCGTCTTCTTCTCTTTCTCCTTCCCGATCTCCTTCTCCTTCTCTGTGTCCTGGTTAACTATTCAGTATGTTACAGACATTTCAATTAAATACACCTTTGTAGTAAAAAATACAGCCTTTATATTTAATATGTAAAAAAAAAATGTAAGCTTTGTTATGTAATCATGAGATTATGAGACTGAAATGCCAAAGCCGCACCAA